>NW_003546283.1:6359-30047 GCF_000090795.2 Amphimedon queenslandica | reverse complement strand
AGCCACATAGAGACATTCATGATGAAGTACTTAATGTATCATTATTATCTCATAATGGCCACCATTAGTTGTGTATGCAGCTTAGAAATATAACCATGAATTCATAGACTATTTGATTTTTGTTATTTCTTTTTAAAATGCTACCCTCAGGCTTTTCAGATGACCTTTAAGCTGTCTACTTCTCAAACTCCTGTTCAAATAGTGAAGGAAAACTGGAAGGCAGTCAGAAGTGTTTGCGTGGGCGGGTTTGGTACCATCACTGACGATGGATATGGAGTTTCATATTTGACTTATGGAGAAAGTGAAGGTACATAATGTCCATCTATCTTAAATCTCCTCCTGCTCCTCCCTCTAGTCTTCTTCTCTGTTCATTGCAAGAATTCTTGTCCGACTACTAATTCGTTTCAATTTGGGGAAGGGATCAAGAAATCTTTTGATGACATGAAGGAATTGTATTCTGATATTTTTAAAGATAAATAAAAGAAAGAAATATTTTTGCTGTTAAGAAAACTGTCATTTGTTGTGTTTTTTGTTTGCATTATTTTTTGAGGCATTTTTATTTGAAAAAAATGTTTGACCTTTCTGTCGCCCGAAAGGTCAGAATTGCCGCCTACGCAAAGGACATAAACAAAACGATTCTTCGCGCAGTAAACTCCAGCCCTCTCCTAGTCTTCTTCTCTCTTTCTCTCTCTAACAAAATGAAGGTTGCCCTTTTCGGTGGAATGGGAGCACTCCTCAACTGTGTCCTGGCCTTACACTCGTCCTCCCTTTCTCTCGCTCACATTATAGACGAGCTATTAGTCCAGCCATTCACAGCAATGAAGACCCTTTTGCTCCTTCCCGCTGCCCTCGGATTTCTCATAGGAACAGTCACGCTCTTATTCTGGTCTTTCTTAAGAGCTATTGTCCTGAGGTCACTGCTCCAGTATAATGGGTGGTTCCTGAAACCAAAAAGCCCATTGAACAAGGTAGGCCTAATAGTCAGTTTGACCTTTGTGCTGTAGCTAATTGTAAACACACTACATGTAGTTTATGTATATACATCAACCTTTGTTTGCTGTTTTTAGATATGGTACTTGTTGATGCTCTTCTTGCTCGGCCGCAAGAACTTAGGAGCAGGGAATTATCAGAAATTCTTGCCATCACTTCCTGTGCCACCTCTTACAAAAACATGTAAAAGGTCAGTTTTGATTTGAGATAGTTTACATGCCATTGTACATGTATAGTGTAGCCTCCTTTAAATGACACCTCCATTTGTGTACAGGTATTTGCAATCTGTCCAGCCACTACTGACCGATGAGCAGTTTAGGAAGACAGAGAAAGTAGATATGTATTTATGTGCATATAAATAATTATTATTAATAATTTCCAGGTTGTAAATGATTTTAAAGCTAAAGAAGGCCGAAAGCTACAAATGTACCTTACTTTAAGGTGTGTTGTTAAAAAGTGAATCAAAAACTTTGTTGTGCAAAATTAACAAACAAGATAATGACATTCACGGATCACTTTGCCCTTTAATTACCGCTATGAATATTAATGTTGACTATGTTTACATGGAAAAGGTCAAACTACTTCATGTGTGGCTAATTATGCGCATTCCTCTGAAAGGTCAAGTTATGACTTGTGGCCGTAATTATGAAAGCTGTGTGTTAACTAGAGATTCCACTGTATCATTTAAATTGCAACTATTTGACCTTTTCTCTCTCTCTGTCTCCCCCCTCCCTCTCTCTCTTGCTAAAGGTCATGGACCCACAGGAATTGGCTCAGCCAGTGGTGGGAAGAGTTCATCTATTTCAGACAGCGAACCTCAATATCACGTAAATAAACTATCATTAAAGCATATTCTTTTATTTTTAAAATTTTAGATAATTCTAATTATTTTTGTTTGGGCGCTAGAAGACCTCCCACTCCTCACCAGCTGGACAGAGCAGCCTCAGCCCTCTACCAAACAGTCATGTAATTAACTTAGGTCTCCGTACTTTACACTTAGTGTTTTGTCACTAGGTTTGTGAAAAAGATCAAAAGTGGTAGAATTAAGAATATGACTGCTCAGGACCTTGTCCCATTCTGCATGGAAGCAAACATGGATTACACTAACTCATCAAGGATACCAGGAAAGACTGTAGATCGTATCATTAATTTTGATCACAATAAAATTCACCACACAGTAGTCATGAGGTATGTAATGTCCTAAAAATTTTGGTGGAGATAAATTCTGCTTTGCTCATCAAAAAATTTTAACCTCCGTGTGAATGACAGATTGTAATCTCTTGCTAGGCAAGGAAAGTTTTACATTGTTCAAGTAACTGATAAAGATGGCCGCATCTATCCTCCTACCTTGTTGAAGAAACAGCTGGAGCGTATTGTAGAAATGGCTGGCGGTAAGCAGATAAGATTTACTGTGTATAATGCATTGGGTTTATTATGTAGATGAGAAAGATGAAACTGGAGTAATGACATTCACTGCATTACCAAGAGAAGACTGGGCAGACATAAGGAAGAGACTAGAAGAGGATCCAGTCAACAAGAAATCATTAGAACTGATTGACAGTTCTTATAGCATCGTTGTTCTTGATACAGAGTCGCCTGACCTTGATGTATGCGTACATGTATATTTTATATAAACTCAAATTAGCACAATTTGCATTACTAAGATTTACATATTTTTGTTTTAGGACTTTAGAGAGAAGTCTCGTCACATGTTCCATGGTAATGTGTACAACCGTTGGTTTGATAAGTCCTTCTCTATCATTGTCTGTGCCAATGGAGTCATTGGATCTAATGTTGAACACAGCAGACTTGATGCTACTGTATGTTAGCCTAATGTTTAGTAGTGTATGCTTAATGCTTTCTCTCCTTCTTTTTCTCTTTCCCGCCAACCCTTTTCTCTCTCTCTCTTCTTCTTCTTCTTCTTCTCCTTCTTCTTCTTCTCCTCTAGGTTGCATGTCAAGGTTGGGAGTACATGCTACAGCATGAGGAGTATGATGACAATGGACGTGTTTTACAATTGTCTGAAGATGGATTCCCTAGAGATACTCAACCTGAGGAGTGAGCTTACATTACAATATGTACTTGTACATCCATTTGATGATAATATTGTCAATACTGTTTAGGTTGAAATGGAATTTGGAGTCCTTCACTGACGACTTATCAAGATCCAAAGACCACCTAAGGAGCATGGTGAGAGCATTCTTCCTGTATATTCCAGCTGTGAATTATTTAACTCTCTAAATTAGATTGCAGACTCAGATTTAGTTGTTGTTTGTCCCTCTTACGGTAAGAGTGTTCCTAAAAAGTGTCGTCTTAGTCCTGATGGCTGGTTCCAAATGGCCCTACAGTTAACCTATTACAGGATCTATCATAAACTGGTACTAACATATGAATCAGCCACTACAAGGTACCCACACACACTCCTCACTGATGTGTGCATGTTATTGTGTGTTGTGTGTGCAGACTTTATTATAAAGGAAGGACTGAGACCATTCGTCCTGTATCAATGCAGTCTAAAGCTTTTGTTGAGGTTTGTTGTATTATTACTATTATTTTTGGCGGGCCAGTGGTCATTATTGACAGCTGCTTGTGTCTTTTCTTACTAGGCAATGGATGATAGCTCTATTAGTGTGGAGAAGAAGAGAGAGTTATTGAAAGAAGCTATCAAGTACTTACAGAATACCTCCTCCATTTAATCTTTCTTTCTCTCTCTCTACTTCTCTAGGTATCAGGAGCAGTATAAGTTTGAAGCTATGAGAGGGATGGGTGTTGATAGACATTTGTTTGGACTCTACATTGTAGCTAAGTGGCTCAAGATGGACCCAATGCCTGAAATATTTGAAGACGAAGTATTATTACTATTGTTGTTGTTGTTATTATTATTGTTTTTGTTTTTAGGCTTTTCAGTTGAAGTTCACCTTGTCCACCTCTCAGACTCCTACCCAGTGCATTAAAGAGAAAGATTACGATGATGAGAAGAGGACAATTGTTGGTGGGTTTGGCACAGTCACTGATAATGGATATGGAGTCTCTTACATTATATCAGGAGAAGAGACAGGTACCAAGTGTTGCAGTTTTTAAAAATATAAATTGTACATTGTACATGTACTTATGTTGTGCAGAAAGTTTGAGCTGATTCCAATCAAATTTGGATTTTTAATGAATTTTTAAAGTTGCTTCAAATTTGTTATGTACATGGACTTTAATGTGCTCAGATATAATTCTTTCACAATTCTTTTAGTCTATTTCTCCATACATTCAAAGAATTCCTGTACTGAGACAAGCTCTGAGAGATTTGGTGAAGAATTAAAGAAATCGTTTGAGGACATGAGAGAAATCTTTTCTTAACACTGTATAATGATAGCCATTAAAGCACAGTAGTTATTTCTAGTTTGACAAACATACCTAAATTATTATTATTATTATGATAAACACACTATAGCATTTAGATGTGACTTATATTATTGTGATAATGACAACTGCTAGCAGTTCTCTACCTACACACATTCCTTCTTCTGGTATTATTACTAATCTAATTTGAAATTTGTGTCTAGTACAAGACATTGCACAGTATAAAACACTATGCCACAAATATTATTATTATTATACTTTTAGTATTATTGTTCTTATCATTTATAGTTAAAATTGTTTATTTCATTGAAACTGTGAGTCTTCTTTCTCTTCAATTATATTTTGCATTTGAGCTGTAGTTTGGCATCTGATTGATGTCTTCTTTCTCGAATGCTTTCTCCTTTGCACGTCGCAATGCATCATCTACAAAACAACAATCATCATCATTATTATTATGTACTTTAAGTATTTAAACCATTATGTACATCTGCTTTGAAGTGTATCAAGATGAATGGATCCCTTTAGCTTTTTCAATTCTCCATCAATTCCTTTGAGCTCTTTCTCAACTATGTCAATGCACTCACTGCAAAGGAAAGAATGAGTGAAATGAATACTGCAAGTTAGTTTTGTTAAAGAAAACCCAACTACTTTTCATTATGGCTCCTTGGTAACTTACAGATGTTTCTTTATTTTTTTCTCCCTTTCTTCTTTACTGTCAATCAGTTCTTGTATCTCTTCTGTTAGTTTATCAACTTTTTGCTTAAATCCTCTTTGAGCCCATTTTTTCTTCTCATTACTATTTTGATCCAACTATACATAGCAAAGCATCATTCAAAATAATCTTTATAATAATAATAATAATAACATACTTGCTCTTCAATGTCCTTTAGAATATCTTGACAATCTTTAAGTTCCATTTTATTAAGGCAAGCTTTGGCTATGAGTGAGTCCCTTAGCTGCAGCAAAGATTCAACATTCATCACATCAAGCTTATGAGTCCAATTCTTCTTTTCTTCTTTTGCATGATTCAGTATAATTTCAGTGCAATCTGACAATGTATTGTCAATTATAACAAATGTTACAATGGTATCTTACTGCTCATGTCATCAATTATATCTAATGCAGTTTTTGCTTGCTGCTTAAGAGATTCTATTTGCTCTTTCCAATCGGAAAACTTCTCCCTTGCATCTTGTAGAGAAGCTTCAGCAACATCCTGACAATCCTTCTCTTCTTTTGAAACTTCCTCGAGCATCCTCTCCTCCTCTTGTAATTCTTCTAGTTCCTTCTTGAGTTTCTCCTGCAAGCCAAATTAAAAATTTTAAACTGATGTAAGGTGTTGAATTGACTTGTGTCTTCCTGTTCTTCAGCAGTTGGCTTTCCCTGTGGCTTGACCTTTGGTTGTACTGCTGTCTTGATGATTCACAAAATAGCTCTAACTCTCTCAAATCATTGTCTATAACAAGAGAAGAAGAGTAGATCATTCATTCATAAAATCAAGAGAGAAGGAAAAAGAGAATAGCAATCACTATAGCTTTACCATACCTAGCTTTCTAATGTCAGAAGTACAATTTTCCTCAATATTCTTATCTTCTCTTGCTTCTTCAGTCAATTCCTCCATTGCTGCACTATAAATCAAACAGTCACATATATCACATGACCAATATGTCACATGATTAATACGTCACATGATCGATATCATTCACAAATTTACCTTAAGATCTGGCTCAGGTCTGACAGTCCAACAATAGAGTTCTCAGTTTCAAGTCTTTCTTGAAGGTTTCTTTGTTCATCACGAGATTCTTCCTCTGCCTCATCTACATGTACATGTAAATAAACTCAACATACATGTACATACGTACTTAGCAGCTGGTAGCAATCCTGTAATGCTGCAATAGCTTCATCCATTTTTGTTGTTATACGGAAATCAAACAATTCTCTTAGTTTTTGATCAAAACTCGACAGTCTCTCACGTCCAGAGTGTTTAAGTTCAAATAGATCAGCAGCTGCTTTTCGTCCATAGGTAAAAGCTGGTTTCGTAGTGTCAAGGTTTTGGGCAGCAACTGAAGAGCTAACATGACCATCCTTTGCTTTAGCAACGACACCTTCGACAATACCAAGGACTTTACGTGGTATATCTGAAGAAAAGAAGATACACTTTGTTCTCTCCTTGTCTCTTCAATATTTTGTATTCTCTCTCTTTCTCTCTTTACTGACCGTCCCCCACTGTATCAGCTTTCCTCATATCCTCTTTGATATCTTTAATCCTGTCATCAATCTCACCATCTATTGTGGTCACAACAAACAATGACAAACTGAAAATGACACTAAAAAAACAAAAAATGCTTTGCATGCATTCACAACCCAACCCATCCTCCAGAGATTACAGACAGCACTTAAGTGTACCAATTACATTCCCTACTGTATAAAATAACCTCCACATAAAGGACACCTCTGTATAACAGAGACACTCCATTATATAGAGGCACCATTGTATCATTAGCACAATAAAGCATTGATTAGTATACTAATGATAGCAGGGTGTAGTCCAGTGGCATACCTAAGTGTTCCTGAGGCCCGACTACTGCTAGTGTTTCTTCAATGGTGTCCTTGTCTTTGAAGTACAGTTTAGACTTTGCTTTGTCAAAGGCCTCGGTTACTTCCTCTATATCAGAACGAGAGGAGTATCTATCCTCTTCCCTCTCTCTCTCTAGGGACACAGTAGAAGGATAATAGCTGAACTCCTGAGTGTCAGACATCTTTGCTGACTCGATTGCAGCAGTTTATGCTGCAGGAAAATGGGTGGGGCTGGGAGTGTCAGCCACACCCATTAACTCCCGCCCAAGTCTTAGCCTAGGTGAAATGGCTTTCTTCAAAGGAGCAGCTTCAGAAGGTAACAGAGCTGCCAATCTTCTCAAAAAGAGAGAGAAAGATAGAGAGGAGTTGGAAAAAATGAAGCAAAAAATATCAGAGGTAGTTTAGCATTAATACAATGTTGTGTACTTTAAAATATTTTGTAATAATAAATGTAATTATTTTAATTTTTGTAGGACATTGGAGCCAAAAGTATATTTGAATCAAATGAAAAGTTTTCAACACATTTTGACATTGTTGAAGAAGAGCTGAGGACATCGACAATTGGTAGAGAATTTCAATAGAATTTTTTAATTGAAATAATTTGTGACACTTGTTATAGGTTTAATGACACTTGAAGAAATGAAGATGAAAAGAGAATTACTCATTCAAGAGAGGAAGAAGAAATTGGCAGCAGCTGTTTCAGAAGAAAACAAGCAGTAAGGGATTGAGGGATTGATTAATTTCTCCATTTTAAATTAGATATGTATACACTGTACAGTAAGGAGTGGTATTTTTCAAAATTTGGCCAGTTTTTTAAAATGGTCATAACTCAAAAATTTCTTGTCGAAATTGACTCAAACTTTCTACACAGCATAAGGACGTCAATATGTATCAGAAAATGTAATAAAAATTTGGAGTGATTTCGGAGCCATTTTTTGAAAAAAAACCATGGGCTATAATAGCCTTGGGTATTTTTCAAAATTTGACCCATTTTAAAAAATGGTCATAACTTTAAAATTTCTTATTGGAATTGACTCAAACTTTCTACAAGGACATCAATATGTATTAGAAAATATAATAAAAATTTGGGGTGATTTCGGAGCCATTTTTTGAAAAAACCATGGGCTACATATTACATACATGTACAGCTGGAATATTGGTGGGATGTTTGGCATTCTTCAAAGACTGGGCCCATTTTTCACCATTTTGTTTTGTATTATTCAAGTCAATATTTCCAGCTGTATAATTGTTTTTTATCCCGCCATATAATAACTATGATTAATTATTGTTGAAAAGGGACTCTCTTGATGGAAAGAAAGGAGAAAAGAGAAAATTGAAAGCAAAGCCAGTTTTGTCATTTGATGTTGAAGAAGATGAAGATGAAGAGAGAGAGGAGGAGGAGGAGGAGGAGCAAGTGGAAAAGGAAGAAGGTGTGTCATGATGCATTCAGTACTGCATATATTGATTCATTTTAATAAAATTTAGCTCCTCCTACTTTTAAACGAAAGAAGTACAGTCACTTTGGAAAGAATCCTACAGTTGATACTTCTTTTCTACCTGATCGAGACAGAGAGGTGAGAGAGAGGGAGGGAAGTGAGAGAGGGAGAGAGAGACAGAGAGAGACAGAGAGGTAAGAGAGAGGGAGAGGTTATGAAGGTGTCTCTTTTTCTTGAGTGAGTGTAGGAGGAGGAGAAATACGAGAGAGAATGTCTTAGACAAGAATGGGTGGAGCAACAGAACGAACTTAAAAGTAAAGAAACATAATATTTTTTATTTAATTTTAATTTTTACTACCTCCAGACGAGGTTATTCAAATAACATACAGTTTTTGGGATGGTTCAGGTCACCGTAGACACGTACAAGTGAGAGTTTTAAAAGGTTTTTAGGGAGAACCTTGCCTGTTCTATTCTAGATGAAGAAAGGAAACACAATTCATGAGTTCTTGCAGAAATGTCTCGAAAACCTTCGAAAAGAATTCAAAGAATTAAGAGGAGCATCAGTGGATGGGTTGATGTACATTAAAGAAGATCTGATCATACCTCATGTTAGTATGACATCGTGGAGTGTTCTAAATATAGTAACACTGATTCTATTAATAGCATTACTCGTTTTACGACTTCATAATAAACAAAGCAAGAGGAAAGAGTGGTAAAATTTACTACCGTATAGTAGGAAATTTTGGAGGGAATTAAATTAGGTGAATTGGCATTTCGATAGCCATTCGCCAAAATAGAAATCCGCCATTTTCAGCCATTATGTGTATGCTCGCTCAATGGCACATGGCCACAATTTGCGAAATTAAAATCCACCAATCATCAAAATTTAACAATTCGCCAAATTTTATTCCCTTTTAAATTTCCCGCTATAATTTTGAATGAGTCTGTATGTACATGTACATGTACATGTATAGGCTCATTGTTCAGCTTTGATGTACATGAAGATATAAGACTTGTTAATGACGCTGGCATTGAAAAAGATGAAGTAACAATACAGTGATAGTCCAGTACAATTATTATCTGTTTCCCTTTCTCCTTCCTTGTCCCTCTCTCTCTCTGTGCAGTCTCATGCTGGTAAGGTTGTGTTGAGGAGTTGGTATGAAAGGAACAAGCACATATTCCCTGCCAGCAGGTGGGAGCCATACGACCCTGAGAAGAAATGGGATAAGTACACAGTAAGACTCCTCATACCACTCTCTCTCTCTCTCAAGCTTCATTGAACTACATGTACAATAAGAGATACTGCAATGTCATAGATACTGCAATGGTATAATGCATGTGTTAATAATGGCTGGCTGTCTTTCTCTGATAGATTTCTGATAAAAGTGCAGGACAATAGATTCACCTCTGCTGCTTCTTCTTGCAAACGAAGGAGGATTGTACTGTACATCTTTTAATGTTATTATTATTAAATTTTAATTTATTTTGTCTGCAATAATTATTATGCAAGTGTAATAGATTAGTCATGACATATTTATGAAAAAGTTCCCCAGAAAGTGGTTGGACTAGTAAAGTTGAAAGGAATGGCACTAGTTTCATCATCAGCATCACTGGAACTCAATTCATTGATGAACAGCTATTTTGAAAAGGAGAGAGAAAACACTAATAAAACTTGTGCATGTACAGTATCGCCTCTCTTAATGGACACTCTCTATAGTGTACACCTCCATTTAAAGGACAGCAGCCACTACTAGGCTACTATCCTAACCTGTTTGGATGTTAGCTGAAGGTGTGGGTGAAGTGGTTCCTCTTTGTCTTGTTTCTCTGGATCAAGGAGTCGATTCATTAATGATGATACAGCAGGATGATAGTGACACTGTAGAGTCTATAGGAAAGAACCCAGTCCGTCATGACGAGGACATCTTGTGATTGATTACTTTTAATTCCCAGAGGCAACTCTCCAGAGCACGGGAGAGAGAAGGATCTGCTTCGTCCATTAGGAAAGGATCAGAATCAATCTCAAATACTATCAAGAAAATAGTTTTAAATATATCATTAATTCATTATAAAAACGTGAAGTTAACCTTCTGTTGTGCTTCTGTGCAGTAGGACACGACAGTTTGGATGTCTTCTTATCAAATTAATGACCAAAACACTTGCCAACATAATACCTACATGTAATTATAAATAATAATAATAATAATACCTACATCATAAAAATACAGAGAGTGAGCTAGTATACATGTACATGTACATGAAGATTAAGTTGCTGAATGTCCAGTACCTTCTGGAGGAGCAGAGAGAGAGAGTCTGGCAATCTTCTTAGCAAAGGAAGCAACAAGATACAAAGGGAGATGACTATAAACAGAATATAATCAATAACAAGATACAATTGTCAGCCATTGAAGGGTAAGGATAACTTGCCTTGAGGTAAGGAAGACATTGAGGAGCCTAAAGAACCTTGGAGTATACGGGACAGTGAATATATCCGGTCGTAAGAGACTGTATAACTTCTGATAGAAATGAGGGTACTCACTATAATAATAATAATAATAATAATAATAATAATAATAATAATAATAATAATAATAATAACAATAAAGTAATTAATTAATTAATGATCGACTCACATGTGGTAATGATGCATCAATATAAAGAGACCATTCAATGCTAGGATGCTGTAAACTCCACCTACCAATTAATGTAATTAATAATTAATTAGTTAATAATCTTGATTGCCTTGATCGTAACATCCAACGAGGTAATCAACGAGTAGGTGTGGCTTATTCATGTGGGGCATGACTTGAGAATGAAGAGAAAGTAACACACTCTTGTGGATGCTGGGAGGTAACTATGGCAACAGAGGATGGGCGTGGTTTAAAGGGAAGGACTTACTGGCAATTGAAGAAATAGCAGCCATGCTTTAGAAAATACTTTGGAGTGTTTCTACAAGGAGAGAGAGGGAGAGAGGGGAAGAGAGATAACCACTAATATTAATATTGTCATTACTTCATGTGTCTTCACGTCAATGGCTTGTTGGTTTTTAAAATCTTTTGGATCCGTCACAAAATACTGCATTCCATCGTCTTCCTCCTTTGGGTCTTTATTCTTCTTGTCTTTATCTTTCTTTATCATGATTTGTTTCAACAGCTGGTATACATTGCCACCAAACTCCATAGAAACGGAGCCACGACTTCTCTGATAAATAAAATTATGTACAACATAAATAAAATAAATAAATAAAATTAATAACTAATTCTTTTTCTCACATATGCTGTGTCCAATTTTGTGCCAATGATAGAACTAGAGAAAATATAAAATTCAAAATTACTGATATTTAAAGAATATTCTACCTAATGTTCTTCAGTGTGAAATACTTAACGTCAGTATATTGAATATAATTATTGATAAAGTAGAAAGTTAGTTCCTGGTTTCCAGCTGTGAGGATTGAGGAGATTATACGAAGGAACAAGTCATTGGGGAAGTTGTATTCTTTCAAGGTGGGTGTGGTCTTGACACTCCCAAAACACTGGAGCAAACCCATCAGTTCATTAAGGACAGTAACCTGATGAATATACAGGGTAGTTCAAATATCTTTAAAATGGCCTTGGGTATTTTTCAGAATTTTGGCATTTTCTTAAAATGGCCGTAACTCAAAAAATTGAAGTCGGAATTGACTCAAACTTTCTACACAGCATAAGGACATCAATATGTATCAGAAAATGTAATAAAAATTGGGGGTGATTTCGGAGCCATTTTTTGGAAAAAACCATGGACTATAGCCTTGGGTATTTTTCAAAATTTTGGCATTTTCTTAAAATGGCCGTAACTTGAAAAATTAAAGTCGGAATCAGCTCAAACTTTCTACACAGCATAAGTGCATCAATATGTATCAGAAAATGTAATAAAAATTGGATGTCATTTCAGAGCCATTTTTTGGAAAAAACCATGGGCTATAGCCTTGGGTATTTTTCAAAATTTTGGTATTTTCTTAAAATGGCTGTAACTCGTAAAATTATAGTCAGAATCAGCTCAAACTTTCTATACAGCATAAGGACATCAATATGTATCAAAAAATGTAATAAAAATTGGGGGTGATTTTAGAGCCATTTTTTGAAAAAAACCATGGGCTATAGCCTTGGGTACTTTTCCAAAAATGGCTCATTTTTTGAAATGGTCATAACTCGAAAATTTTTTATCGGAAACGACTTAAACTTTCCACACAGCTTAAGTACATCAATATGCATCAGAAAATGTAATAAAAATTGGATGTCATTTCAGAGCCATTTTTTGGAAAAAAACTATGGGCTATAATAGCACATGGTATTTTGCAAAAATTGACTATAAATTTCCAGAATTGTCAACTATAACCTTCTAAACTATACATGCTTGTTCAAAAGCAGATATCCTTTCTAAATACATTTATATAACTGAGCTAATACCAGCACACACACAATTAAGTTATCCGATTCCATTCCAGTGCTTACTTGATAAGGAGAGATGCTAATATAATCCAAAAAGGTCGTAAGTGACAGCTGGTATTTTGATCTCAACCACAAAGGGTATAAATTTGATGCCATACTCATGTCACTGCTCAAAAGAAGAGAGTTATTAGCAGTAGAGCTGGTATGGGTATTAGTGTTAGTAAACCATTCTGAATGATTCACTATGTAGTGTTTAAATATATCAACTAATCCATGAATTGCAGCTGTAACTAATGACTGAGGATCATCCTCCTGAGAGAGAGGGGGAAAGAGGGGGGGAGAGAGAGGGAGAGGTGTGTGATCAAAAGGTCATATTAAAACTATAAAATGGATTTAAAGTGATCAACTAAAAATGCACACCCAAAAGTTACAGCCCTACCTGGACAATCAACCACTTTACAAACTCAAACAACAACATAATTAGCATCGTTATTATTATTATTATTATTATTATTATTATTATTATTATTATTATTATTATTATTTATTATTATTATCATCATCATTAAATTTTAATTATTATTATTTATTATTTATTATTAACAAATAGACATGCAGCATTGTATTAATAAATACTTATTAAATATTATCTACCTTTATTAATTCAAATAAATCAATTATTCCATTTGAATTGACTTCACTTTCCTTCACTTTCCTAACAATCTCATTCACAGATTCCATTGTACTAATTAAATATTCATATACCTAATTAAACCACACCCATTCAATTACACAAGCTAGCTTGGTATACAGAAGCGTCTCTTTTTAAAGAAGAGGATGTCTTTTCCTTTGAAAGCCATTGCCCTGTACAGCTTTCAATCATCAGCTCCGGTCGAGCTACAGCTACAGGTAAGAACGCGGAGGGATATGCGGCTGTTTCTGGCAGCCATTCTCAGTTATTATTACCTTTTATTGGCCCAATAACACAACATCACCATCCTTGTCTCCCTCTTGTACTAACCCTGTCTTTCTTTTGATCTCTCTACCGGTACAGCCTTACAAAGAATGCACTGTATTCCATTGTAGCTCCTTGTATTGCTTCATGCATGCTCCCTTCTCTCTCCTCTCTCTCCCTCTCTCTCCTCTCTCTCCCTCTCTCTCCTCTCTCTCCCTCTCTCTCTTACCCCTAGAAAGGTGACATTGTCACGGTTCGTAATCTCAATGTCGGTGATGGCTGGTCGGAAGGTGAGCTGGACGGCAAGAGAGGATTGTTTCCAAAAGCTTACGTCAAATTAGTAAGTTTTTAGTGTTTTTTTTTCTGATAATCATCATAAAAATTAATTGATGCATGTACATGTACTTATTTTTGAGCCCTAACCGTCTTATTTTTGTGGTCGACCAGAATAAAATTAGACGTGAATAAATTGTTGTCAAGGGTTGCTAAAGAGACATGTGTTAACATACATGTACATGTACATGTATTTTATATGATATTAAATGAATGAACTTCACTACATGAACAGGAGAAGAACATAAGCACAGTTGCACAACTGTTTATATTTACTAGTTGTACACATTCACATCACATCAAAAACCATCCCTTCACTATTATGTACACTCTGGCATTGATATGATACTATGTAATGTTTCATGTATTGTAGAAAATAAAAGCTACAATTCTATCATTATATACAGTTAATGAAAAGACTTATTGTACATATACATGTGTGGTCATTGCCCTGAGCTGTTGTTGTCATTGTTGTTGTTTTTGTTGTTGTTGTTGTTGTAACACTTACCAGTACATGTATATCTAATGGAATTTGTATGTGTGTCCTTTTAATTAACATGACACTTGTGTTACCAGCTGGAGGAAGAACACACCGATGATCAACCTGGTTCTCCTATTCACAAAGCTCCTTCTCCTTCCATCCCAAGTCATGTCGCTTCTTCTATTCAGACTCCTTCTTCCCCTCTACTGACACCTCTCACTCCGAAATCTAGTAAGAAGATCTTTATGGAGACGCTCTTGATGCCAACTCCAAATACAATTGATTCTATCTTTGACGAGGAGAAAGCTCTCGAGCTTTTTGCGTCTGACCACAAAGATATCAAAATATCAGTGAGTGTGTTTGTGAAAGAGGATTAGAATAATAAGATGGTGTTTGTGTTTAGTTTAAGATTTATTATTTTTGACTACTTCTTTCCCGCCTGCAGGCAGGGCCAAGATGGAATACTAAGCCGCCATCTTTAACTATAACTGTTTCTGATGATGTAGTCCAGGGAAGGTCTAGTGGTGTACGTACGCCAAAATTGTATCATGTTCGGACAAAAGTGATTCAAATTATTTCTTGCAAGTTATTGTGGGTTTTATTCGGTTTTAGGAATTAAAAGTGACTGTACAAAGAAAGTATAAGCACTTTTTATGGCTATACGACCAGCTGGCTGAAAAAATACCCTGTGTATCTTTACCACCATTGCCAATAAAACATGGAATGCCACCAGGTTAGATTATTAAAATAAAAAGAATGAATTGCAATAAAAAAGTCGAAAAAAAGAAAAGAAAAAAGCAAAAAAAAAACACCTCCGACGGGACTCGAACCCGCAACCCCCGGCTTAGGAGGCCGATGCCATATCCATTAGGCTACGGAGGCTAACCAATGCTTTGTAGATATTGATGATGATTTCAAGGAGAGCAGGCGGCGGGGCTTAGAAAGATTCCTGAACAGGGTAGCCAAGCATCCTATTCTTGGTTCTACAAAGATCCTTCAAGTGTTTTTAATGGCGACAGATGAAAAGGTAGGACATAGAATCATTGTTGTGTCTTCTAGATGATATTCCTTTAGGAGTGGAGGATTGGAGGTACTGGTAAACACACTAGTTTCATCAAAACGTCAGGTGGAAAAAACAAAAAGAACTTCTTCTCCGCTCCAATTTATCACTCAGTCCATTATCCTCCGTACAATGTTCCCATCAGCCAGTGAGACTAGCATCACTAAATTGATGATGATTATTGCCCCTTTTCAGGCTCCAGGCATTTGACAAGTTTTCAAAATTTAGTGAAAATCTCGAGGGAAATGTGAGCGCTTTGACGCGTAGCTGTGAGCTGCTACGGACTTCTCACGGACGTAAGTCTTGTTATAATACTCTAGAAACTTAGATACATGTACATGTAGTTTTTGGATATCGGTGCCATTTTAAAATTTGGTAATATATGTGGATGATACATAGCAGATTTTTTTGTTCATAAACTTTCTTTTTGTTTTTAGAAATGTGCAGACATTTGCGGAGTTTAGGCAAGGACTTGCAGCTGATGTCAAAAGGCTGTGAAAACACAGCTACCACTAGCATATCTGGTATTAGAGAGATGTCGGTATTGTAGACTTATGAATCTTTTTTGTCTTTTTTAGGACGACACATTCGTAAGGCATCTCAAGGTATATCACTACCCAGTAACCAGTTACCAGTGGGAGCCACGATATCGCTAACAGCTGCAGCTTCTTTTGATATTGTATCTGAGGATGAGGAAGACACTGATGATGTCACTGATTCTGTCGGTGACTGGAATTGGAGGGAAGATGAAAAGTAAGGTCCAAAATACAATGTACACTAGGCAACGATCTTGTAGGCAACTTGTTCCAAAAATAGAACAGAATTCTATTTTTGGAACACTTTGCTTGCGTTGCATTTGCCTTATGGTTAATAATTTGCTTTCTTTTGTTGTGCATTTCAGGTTTTCCAAGTTGATGATGGAGTTGCATGACATTGGCTCTAAAATGAGGAGATTGGCTAGCCTACACTTGAAGCACCAGGAAAGACTTGACGTTGAAGTGATTGAAGATTTAGAAGAGTATTCCTCCATCATCCATACACTCCCAGTACTTATTAAGATGCATGAGGAAGCAATGGCATCTTTTAATGAATGCAAACAGAAGGCATCGGTAAGCTGTGTCTCCTCTTTGTTTCCTCCCTCCTCCTCCCTCTCTGTCTCCCCTTCTTTCTTACTCAACTGTTGTTTTCTGTAGAAGAAGGATGCTGAATCCATGAGACAAGATTGTGAGACGCTAAACAACATATTGCTCTCTGAGCTGGACTACTTTAGCACTGTAATGGTCGAAGACTTTCAATCAGTGTTATTGAAGCTGCTGAAAGAACAAGCGGAATACCATAAAAACGTAAATGTGATTTCATTGCACTCTTTAAATTTTATTATTATTAATTATTTTTTTAGCTTGCATCTGAGTGGGAGAGCCTTCATGATAGTTTTTATGAAAAGCGCCCAGTGAGAAAAGCCACAGTAAAGAGAAGTGTCACAATGCCTGGAACCAAACCAGAAAATCATAATCTTTCCAGCATTGAGCAAGATCAGTCATTAAGACCATCCAGTATTGACAGGAAGAACCTTAGTAATGGAGTACGACCTGAAGACTCTGTTCATAATGAGAGTAGCAGAGATACCAATCCTACTTATGAAAACTGGCCAGTCAGTGGAGTTGCTGCTGCTGCTAATAAGCCAACACACAAGCCATTGCCTCCTCCTCCTCCTATAGCTCAAAGACATAAGATCAGTTCTAGTCCTGAGGACTCCATTACTTATGGACATCAGACAGACTCTTTCATCCTCCCAAACTTGCATCAGTCACAGTTCATACCACCAGGACCAGCTGTAGGTAAAGTATCACCAGCCCATCCTCCTATACACAAGCCAATGCTGCCACCAGATAAACCAGCAGCAGGTAAAAAGGAAAAGACATCATCTACTGATACTAGCAGTAGCGAGGAAAATAAGGAATATAATAGTCGTCAAGTAGACTTTCCTGTTGCAGAACCTAGTGATCAGAAATCAATCGAATCCTCGACTGAAGATGCCAAATCACCTGCTACAGCATCAAGCACCTACTCACCTAGAATGCACACGAAACTAGCAAAGATGACTAAAATACCTCTGACAAAGCAGCAACAGTCATCACCTGAAAGAAAACCAGGACCAAGTAGATCATTCTCTCAAAGAACAACTTCTCCTACTTACCACCACCACCAATCTTCGACAAAGACGCTACCACCCAAACAACAAAGTGTCCAAGGGGATGAAAGTGGAACCGAGTTATTAAGAAAACTCCAAGAGAGACGTCAAAAGCTGGAGAGACAGCTAAGCAGCAGCGACGTGAATGATGATAATAGAGATTCGTCTACTTCTTCAAGTGGGGAAGGTGTGCTAAGATGGACTGGCAGCAAAGAAATGGAATCAACCAATTTGTCTAAATTTGGTATTGTTGAAGAAGGAGGGACGTTTGTAGTATAGTCTAGTTAGCTATTATACTTATTATATTTTTTGAAATCATCTCTTTATTAAATATTATCATGCTGTTTTCAATGTTTTGTGTGTTGAGCTAATACAATTCTTGTGTATGTGTTTGTTTTTAAATATTCATATTTAATTTAATTATTCATGATAACGTCTTGCTCCAGTTTATTGGGCTATGCTGCAGTAGTTGTCTCTCTTTTCTTTGCTCTGCTAATCTATCTTCAGTCTCCTGCTTTGATTTCAACTCAAAAAGCTGCACAAATTCAAAGTAAAGGCACATACTGTTTACTGATGTATGCAGCTAGTAGGTATACTATTCCAATTGTACAAAATCTATTATAGATCACTCACCATTTTATTTGAGTCCCTTATGGTCATGAAGTATTGTTTCTGTTTCGTAGTTCTCTCTTTCTCTCTTTGGCTGAATGCAATGGAGTCTTTGGTCATCCTCTCACTCTCCTCCGTGTTGCTGGAGAAGTGCTCTTTGTTTCGCTCTCTTTCACTTATTTGGTCTATGAGGCAGCTTCTTAATTTGAACCTATCAGAGAATGAGGTGAAAATGCACAACTATTTCACACTGACTGCAGTATATGTGTCTGCATGCCTGCAGTACTGTGCATGGACTAATGCAGTGCAATGTATTCAACATTATAAAAGCATGTTTATATGTACTGGTATTGAGCTCTCTCTGAGGGAGTCCCATAATAGTAAGGTCTGTATTCCTGGTGCTTGTAAGTGTAAGCAGCTTTCTTCCTTAGGCTGAATGCTTCCAGTGTAGCAAATGTCTTATCAACAGTTTCTGTGTATATGGTTCGTCTAGTGTTGTCCCATGGCATAGGAAACCATTCTTTTTGACGTATTCTTTCCCGGGAAGAAGCATAAGGAGGTCCCTTTACAGCTGCACTGAAGCTCTTCCTTGACATTGCACTCTAAGGTATCTGTGATCCTAAGTTTACCCACGGAATAGCAGACTACAATTCTGCGCATGCGCAGCTAAGTGTGAAAAGTCCAGCCTAGCTACGCCTTCTAAACATGTGAGTACACGTGGCTACCTTTGAGTCTGATCTTATATCTTGTCAACCGTATTGCGTCATTGGGTCTTCATACTAGCAGCCTAATACTCAAGAAGCAAGATAAAGACACAGTCATTATCTACTGATGTACAAGCTAGGCCAAAGTTACCAGCATTGATTTTGACAGTTCTTTATTTTGTGTTAAAATTTTCATGAACAATTGATTTTATTAAAAAAGAGCTGAAGCTACATGTGTATAATAATAACAATAATAATTATTAGTAATGTAAGCAACAAGACAGCAAAAAGAAACAGTTTAGAGATATCATATGAAACTATGAACACTGATAACTAACACACACACACACACACGATAATAATAATAACTGTATTAATAATAAAGGATTATAATATTAATAACTACTGGTATAATTAACTAGTCCCTTCCTCTGGCTTCTTACTTCGTCTTGTGACAGCAGCCGATAGTTCCGCCTGTAACTGGACAGAGCCCGAGGGCTTGGCTGGTGCCGGAGGTTTAGAAGGCAAGGGAGGTTTGTCTCTTTTCCCCGAACTCCTAAAAACTCCGCCCTTCTTGACAGGAGCAGGGTGAGGAGGGGTCGCCTGAGGCTTTGATACCTGACCCTGTAAATGAGCTTTCTGTAGCGGAGACGACGTGTGAGAGTCATGTGACATCAAAGGAAACGGAGACACTGTTGCTGGGGGAGGGTCTGGTTTAGTAGGCCTGGGTGCTACTAGCGGAGGTTTCACCGGAGGCTTGGAACCTGAGGAATTAGAACGAGGAACCGGAGTCCCGCCTTCACTGGGTGCACTAGTAGTACCTTTGTTCATATCAGCTGAAGGATTACGAACATGAGTCTTATGAGGACCAACTAATACTCTCTGAGAGGGAGGGGGCGGGGCAGGCTGCTGAGGCTGCTGAAACTGCTGAGTCAGCTTACTAACAGCACCTGTCTTTACTGGGACAGTTGGTTTCTTCCTCTTTGGTGATTCCGGTGGAGCATGCTTTGGGGAACCTCCTCCTGTGGAAGCAGCTGCTTCAGGTTTACTTGTATCAGCTAGAACCGGCTTAACTTCAGTTTTAGGATGATCACTTTGAGTTGTGTCTCCTTCTTGAGGAGTAGTAGCCTCGGGTGAAGTCTCTTGCACTGCCGGTAATGAGGGAGAGGTTGGGCCAGAGTCACTCTCCTCTTTTCCCCCAGCTGCTGTGTTCATACTGCTCTTCCTTTGAGGTGGAACAGGTATCGGAGGTAGTTCAGATATCTCAACATATTTAACAGGTATGTATCCTCTCTTGCCACCATGGAAACCGTCCCACCAGTTCCCGTCTTGAGTTTTGTCAATGACGTCCAGCATGTCGCCTTTTGAGAAAGACAGCTCCTTCTCTGTCCGAGCCTTATAGTCGTAAAGTGCTTTAGCAGAGATTGTCATGACTTCTGTAAAAGGAACAAATATATTCATGTATCAGAAAATGTAATAAAATATTTGGAGTGATTTTTAGATCATTCTTGGAAAAAAAACACGGGCTATAGCCTTGGGTATTTTTCCAAAAATGGCTCATTTTTTAAAATGGCCATAACTCGAAAATTTCTTATTGGAATCGACTCAAACTTTCTACACAGCATAAGGACATCAATATGTATCAGAAAATGTAATAAAAATTTGGGGTCATTTCGGAGCCATTTTTCAGAAAAAACCATGGGCTATAGCCTTGGGTATTTTTCCAAAAATGGCTCATTTTTTTAAAATGGCCATAACTCGAAAATTTCTTATCAGAATCGGCTCAAACTTTCTACACAGCATAAGGACATCAATATGTATCAGAAAATGTAATAAAAATTTGGGGTCATTTCGGAGCCATTTTTCAGAAAAAACCATGGGCTATAGCCTTGGGTATTTTTCCAAAAATGGCTCATTTTTTTTAAATGGCCATAACTCGAAAATTTCTTATCGGAATCGGCTCAAACTTTCTACACAGCATAAGGACATCAATATGTATCAGAAAATGTAATAAAATATTTCGAGTGATTTTTATATCATTTTTGGAAAAAAACACGGGCTATAGCCTTGGGTATTTTTCCAAAAATGGCTCATTTTTTAAAATGGCCATAACTCGAAAATTTCTTATCGGAATCAGCTCAAACTTTCTACACAGCATAAGGACATCAATATGTATCAGAAAATGTAATAAAATATTTCGAGTGATTTTTAGATCATTTTTGGAAAAAAACACGGGCTATAGCCTTGGGTATTTTTCCAAAAATGGCTCATTTTTTAAATGGTCATAACTCGAAAATTGTACCATTATTATGCAGTACATAACTTGCTCTCACTGTATGTGAAAATATGACAAATATTGCTCGCAATGAAAGCTGATATTTACATGCAACGATCATGAGATACCAGAGATTAGGTACCATATAAATACCACACTCCAGTATAACTACATGAAAGCATACGGAAGTTAGGATCAAACTACATCAAACTAGCACATGCCATACATGTGTATGTCCATATATGGCATAACCTCATTAAGAGTTTGGCTTCAGCCGCTGCCTGTCGGTCATAACTTTTAATGAGCAGAATATCAAGGTCAGTTTAATGGCCTACCTTCTGTGTCTGATTCATCTGAATCATCTTCTTCATCATCTTCAACAATAACAACAGGAGTGCCTCCTCGGCTTGAAGGACGCTCTTTCATTTGTTCAATGCTGGTCTCAATATCCTGGAGGGCCTGATCCAACATTGAAATATCTCCACTGACACTCACTGTTGATACTTGTGTGGACAGACCCACACTCTCACGAGCCGTCTCTTTTAATTCATCCTTTGATCCACCTGGAGCCACTGCTGACTCAACCTTATGAGACTCTTCACTTGTAGCCACCTCGGATACTACTGGTGTAGATCCTGGTACAACGGGCGGAGCTACTGGTACAGTACCTGGTACGACTGGTGGGGCTACTGGTACGGTACCTGGTACGACTGGTGGGGCTACTGGTATGGTACCTGGTACGACTGGTGGGGCTACTGGTACAGTACCTGGTATGACGGGTGGGGCTACTGGTACAGTACCTGGTATGACGGGCGGAGCTACTGGTACGGTACCTGGTACAACGGGTGGGGCTACTGGTGCAGTCTCTGAGGCTACTGGTGTAGACCCTGGTACAACGGGTGGGGCTACTGGTATAGTCCCTGGTATGATGGGCGGAGCTACTGATACAGTACCTGGTACAACGGGAGGTGAGACTGGTTCGACGGGTAACTCTGTGACGCTGGTAGTGACCGGTTCAGTTGGCGATGGTATAATGGACGCTGAAGCAGTGGCAGGTGGTGGCAGGTCAGGATCAACCAAAGAAGGTTCTTCAGTATCGAGTTCCTGAGGATCCTCTGACGGCTCAATGACAGGGAGCTCACACACCTCCTCCTCATCATCTTCTTCAAATGGAGGAGCTGGTTCCTCGTCAGGAGGGGGAGGAGGGGAGGCTGCCCCCTCGTTGTAATGATAAGAAACATCATTAGGGGACGTTCCAAGGAAGGACGTCTCCAGAATCGGCAGAGGGGGAGGAGGGGGAGAGGACAAACCCTCGTCTTCTGACTCCTCCCCAAATATATACTCGTACTGCTCAATACAGAGCTGTATCAGTACGTTGATGGCTGGGACGTCATTGTGAAGAACTCTTGGGTCTGCATCTTCAGGAGCCCGAGTGAGGGTGGGGCCAAATACCAGGGCAAGGTTTGCCGTGTTCATCTTTGTCTTACTGCTGTGCTGCGACACTCTAAGGAAGTGAAGAATGGACATTAAATATAAGAGGATTGGGAGTTATTTTAGAACCATTTTTGAAAAAAAAAAACCAAAGGCTATACAGATTTTGGTTTTTTCAAAATTGGTTCATCTTTAAAAATTCGTAACAAATCCAAGTTTGATTAAAAATCAGCTCAAGCTTTCTACACAACATAAGAACATGTATATGTACAAAACCAGCTCTTTCTCATACAGCAAGTGCATTCAATTGAAAGTTTATTTTGAATGACAATAAAACTGAAAAGTCATAAAGTCAATCATAAGTCTTTGTTAGTCACAGAAAGTACAACATTAAATGGAATGTACTACAAATTCCCTTCATTAGTGCAGCAGTTGAATTACTTTTTATTACTCAATGTACAGTAATGAGTGAATCAATCCCTCTCCCCTTCCCTCTCTCTCTCCCTCCCTCTCTCCCTCCCTCCCTCTCTCTCTCTCAGTGGGTCTATAGTAAATTGTTCTTAAGAGACATGTGTTCACTAAACACTTAATGTAAACACTGAATTAACTTACATTCACATCAACACAATACAAATAAATAATAATATATTCATGGTATAAATCTTATACTAACTTGTATAGGAATCTGAACAAATATCTCATGACTCCTCCAATGGCTGGATGAAGCTTATTGACAGCATCTCTGATACTATCCAGCCTCTCCTGTGGGTCATCCTTCCCTGTAGACACAGTGATATTTAATAAGTAAAGGTTAGAGAAGACACATTCATGTACACATGAAATAAGGATTATACACTTAAGACATAATGAAGGT
>NW_003546283.1:0-3499 GCF_000090795.2 Amphimedon queenslandica | reverse complement strand
TGAGAATGTCTGGCTTGGTGTATTAAATTGATACAAACAGCAGCTGCTTGTATCAATTGTATTAAAAGCATCAGGGACAGAATGACAATGGCACAGTTTACGTAAGCAAGAGAATAAGACTTGAAAAGGAAGAGAGGGAGGGAGAGGGAGAGGGAGGGAGAGGGAGAGGGAGGGAGAGGGAGAGGGAGGGAGAGGGAGGGAGGGAGAGAGGGAGGAAGAGAGAGAGAGAGAGAGAGAGAGTAGTAGAATTTGACAAACCTTTTTAGCAATAGACACCACATCTCGGGACATTATGTCAATCCGTGCTCCCATCTCAAGTGATAGAACTTCAGCAAAACTTGCTTTGTCTCTAGCCATCCTTCTTGTCTCGGCAAGAAGAGTCGACCAGAGATTGAAAGTGGAGCGAACTTCATGTCTACATGTACAAGAAGAAAGACAACAATGTTACAAAAGAAACTACAATCACATAACAGGCAAGGTAAGCAGAGAGAGAGAGAGGGGTGATATGGAGCATGTGTGTATGTATTTCAAATCACTTGAGATTTCTTTGTTTAGTATTTCTTTCAAATCTCTCGCAAAGTCTTTCCAAGTTTTTCGCGTACTCAAACTCGACCTCTCCTCTCTTTTTATAGAAATCCTTCAGGTCGGCGAGTAAGGAGAGCTTTCCCTCTGTCCTCAACTCGAGGCAGTTGTTCTGCTCCGAGAGCTGCTTTCTTATCTCTACACAAAAAAGACAAACACAAAACTGGTCGGTAGTATCAGCCCTAGCGGTAGGCCTCACCTCTAAGCTGATACTCTAAATCCTGTCCTTTACGAGCCATGACTCCTACCAGTAAAATATCTGCTGGATAGTTCCAGGGGTACTGTGAAATATTCTCTTTTCCTTTCTCTCGTTTTCTTTACAGTACGCTCGGGGCCTCACCACTTAGACGCCATTATTGGTATTATAATACTAGACTGATCACGTGATCCACATTGGTCACGCCCTTTAATAATTAAAATTATCACAAAATGGCACCTTATCAATGATAAAACCTTCACTATTGCAATGATAAAATAACTTTCAGTATATTATTCTTTTTTGTTGCTTTCTGTGGTGTATTCCGGGCTCTCTAGTACTTCATAGATCTCATTCAATGAAAGGATGAGATTAGAAACAAACTCTGCTCCGTCACGTGAGGGATAAGTAGAAACATTAGCGCCTGTAAGAAAAATAAAATGAGGGAAATAGAGAGAGAAGAGAGCAAGGGTCTAGAGACAGTATACCTGGCTATACATGTGTACTACAAACATGTCTTATACATACAAATACATCTCTCCATGTTCCTTTCCTGTCTCACCTAAAAACTGGTCATTGACACGATATCCAATTCCATAGCTGTCTTCATTGACTGGTCCAAATCCTCCAAAAGCTATTGATGGAGTTGCTAAAGTGGAAGTAGAAAGAATAATGTTGTTCAGTTTATTGTAAGAAGGATCTTTAAAGAAAGGAACATCAGAGGCTGATTCTGCTTCTGCTAGACACTTTAAAGCAAACAGGTGTCTGTCGAACCCTTTGCCTGTAATAGTGAAGGTAGTCACAACAAAGAGAAAGAGAGAGAGAGATGATTAATTATCCTGTATTTCTAAAATTAGTTGGTCATACCTGTAGCAGCTTCTCGTACTAGTTTAGAATGCCAAGAAACAGCATCACGTATTAATTTAATCTTCTCATTAGTTGTCACACCTACGTACAGTATATTATTGTGTAAAAAGAAAACAAATTAGAACAACAATCAAGTGAAATAAAACAAATATACTCAATTTATAAGCAATTAAGCAATTGAGACAACATGACTAGAGAATTTATAAAGTAATAATAATAATAATAATGATGATGATAATTTTGAGATGACTGTGTCACAGGATAGGGCAATATCATACAGATATGTTTGTATATTATTGATTACACGTGATTTCATAATGGTTAGTGTGAAGACACGCAGCCATCTTTAGTTTGTTTATCCTCACTTTAAAGGCACAAGCCTAAAGCATGAGGGCACAGGGTAAACCTTAACCATGCAGCAGCAGTTGATTCAACACAGTTCATCATATCTTGTGTAGGTTACTGTTTATTATTATTATTATTATCATTATTATTATTATTATTATTATTATTATTATTATTATTATCATTATTATTATTATTATTATTATTATTATTATTATTATTATTATTATTATTATTATTATTATTATTATCATTACTTACCCTGTCCTTCTCTGGCAGCCTCAAACCCTTTAGCACAGTTCATGGTTGCTATGGAAGCAGGTCGGACGGTCTCAGTCCTCCCGTGTCTGAAACCAGCAGTACTGCAGGACTCGTATGTAGAGGGACTGGTCTTATACTGCCGGTAATAAGCCAGCTGGAACGCCAGCTGCATAATGGCATCAGGACTCAATTGCTTCTCTTTAAGATACTTCTTGTTAAAAGTGTCGTATAGCATCACATTGACCGAGAGAGAATCGGCTTTCTCTTTGAGAGTATTTCTAGCAAGGTCTATGTAATCCCTGACACGATCCGAAATACGAAATTCTAATTTCTTTGGGGTTGGCGAAAGACTTGTGGGTATGGCCAGAGGGCGTGGTTTGTTAATTGTAGTGTCAAAGATCTCATTGGCTAGTCGGACGACGGCTACACCGTCTCCCCAGGCATGCTCAAATGAGATGGTTGCAGATGAATTAGCACACACTATGAATTGAAGTGATTTGTCAGCCCACCTGTGGGAGGAGAGAGAGGGAGGGAGAGGGTAAGTTTATGCGTATTGGTCATAGAGAGAAATGATGAGAGTGAATTATTAAGAAGAGAGGGTGGAAGAGGTTGTTTAGCAATCATTAAAAGTTAAATAAACACAACAAATTATAAGATATACTTAAACATAATTGGCAACAAACACTAGGCTCTTATTCATTTCCTCTAGGAATAAACCACTTAACATTCAACACTGATACACCAGTACTAAGTTACTAGCACTGCAGTACTGTATAATAAGATGTACATGTAGTTTATTTCTCTTTCAGTAATTATTTAAAATGTCTTAGCTAAGGTACACCATACATTGCTGGAGTTACTTGATTCTAAAGCCACAAAGGATTATCCAACGAAGATTGAATATTTAATTCAATATTGACAGCTGGTACATGCTGCATTAAACACACACACACCACCACATCCTCAACTGTAACCCATGGACTGTCAGACTAATGTCACTTGAAGTCTATTTTGATATTCCTGCTTATACCCTAGCTCTCTTTCTCTGCTTTAATTTGATAAATTGGAGGATCAACTCACAAGATTAAGTACTTGTAAAATATGTTTTAATGCTGTTAACCTGTTCAATCCATAATTATGTAAAAATACACTCATGGCCTCCTTAGGCTCAGTGGGTGTGGTATCGTCAAGAGAAAGGACAAATAAGGCAGAGTTTATTTTCTCCAATTGAAGAGCATTCTGCGAGTC
>NW_003546282.1:423209-425674 GCF_000090795.2 Amphimedon queenslandica | reverse complement strand
AAACATTTACTCTTGAGACATCATGCCAGACTTGCAGAAGATTTCTGGATAAAATAATAAGAGTCTGATTTTATTACCCTTTACGAAGCTACACAAGATATTTTTAATCGATATGACCGAAATAGAAGTAAGAATTGGGGTGAGCTGTCAGTGCTAGACTTTCATGTAGCAGAGTTTTCAACTTTACAATAATTACAAAAAGGTGTTAATTTATATTAAGAATTGTTGTTTTTTAGGTTTATTCTATTTATAGTTGTTGTTTTTTTTTTGTTTTAATATTATTGTTATTATTGAAATAACATAAAAAGTGAAGCGAAAACCCATGGTCAAAACAATCTGCTGGTAGCTAATGCTGCATATTATGCTAATATCTATGGCCCATAGAATTTCTACTAGCCACACCCTTCTCAGCTGTAGTCTGACACTACAGTTAACCAAGATGGCTTGTATTGGTTAGTCCTTAAATTTTGGCTTAGTTGTTATGCTTTGTATAAATCTAGAAGGAGATGGTGTACAAAATGTGGGGGAACAAAGAGCAACATCAGAGGCAGAGAATAATCGAGGTTAGTTAGTTTTAGTTGGCTGAATTGTGAGTAGAATCATTTTCTAGCTAATGCAGAAGAATACAGTGAAGATAAGGTCGTAGATGCTACGCAAAACTTCTCCCCGGGTGATATGACAGTCTTTGGTGTAAATCTAGGGGTTAAGCTAGAAAAAATTCAAACCATAAAAGCTGATAGTGCAGATTCCAAACTACATGGCTTACAAATATACAAGGAGTGGAGAAAAAGCAAGGGACCTCAATTGACCCAGGAAGACCATGACCAATTATCTAACGCTTTTACTAAATGTGGTCATCGTCGTAGTGACTTGGCCCTACGTCGAAGAACTACTACTGTTGGTCAGTGTATACAAAATTAAATTTGTTGTAAATGTTTTGTATGTTTCTTTCACAGAGCTTAAACAATCTGCTGTTTACCCAATATTAGAGACTCTATTTGATAATCGCCTTAAAAGCAATGTTGATATTGCCAAGCTCAAAAATTTTGGCTTAGCTCTAAAAATGGAGAGTGCTGATATTGATAATATCATAGTCCTGAATCAAAATAAAGGAGAATATGAAGCAGTCATTGCTCTTGCTATCTTTACAGCATGGAAGAGTAACATATCTCCAAGTGATGATAATGATGCAAAAGCATGTGAGATTCTTAATGCTGCTTACAAAGCAATGACTGATGAGATGGCAACTACACCAACATCTTTAATGCCTGGCTCTCCTTCACTGAATTTTGATGCAAAAGGCACTGATCCAAAAGACACTGACCCTCTTATATCTCCTAAAACAGGTAAGCTCTCTTTTAAAAATAGTTGTAGCAATGACTGATCAAACTTTTAAAATTACATAGGCACTCATGATACAAAAATGACAAATTACAAAAGTAATATAATTCTTATCTATAATGTAATTTATTTCAATCATTAGTTGCAGCCTGTGTTTCCTTAATATTCTGCTTGATTGTTGCAATTTCAGTAGAAGTTTCACTGCTTACACTTGCTTTCAGCTACAAGCAAGAAGAAACAGTCACCATATTACCAGGAGACACAATACGTCTTCCTCTCCCAGCATATGTACCTCCCTCACTCGATATAGTGCTCTGGGGTCAAGAAGACACTTGTAGTGCAGAGGTATTGCTAGCAAAGTGTAGCAACATTGAAACAAGGGAAGAAGTATTAAGCTTTCTTCCTCATATTGATTTTAATTATCTTGTTTCTGGTTCCAGTGTTACCATTAGTGAAAGCGTCATAAGACCGTACGAAATTTGGCTCTTCTCGGAAGAAGTTGATGCTGATTCTGCTGTTAAGGAACAGTTTCGTGGTCATCATTGTCCATCTGCAACTGATCATGAAGCTCTCTGTGCTTTGCTAAAAGTAGGAGAAGAAGCAGTCACAATAGATGTTACTGAGTCTTCATACTACTTCTTTCGCTGTGATCAATTCCCTTTCAATTGCTCTCAAGTCAATACGTGGGGCATTAACAAAATGGTCTATGACTTTAATGTACCTCCTGATGACATTATTGACAGTGCAATAGTACATGTACAGAACATCTCTTCCAGGATTAGGATAAGATCCAGTTATTTCTATTCTGAAGGTTCTGTCAGTGATCTTTGCTTGCTTGCACAGCTCAACACAACTGTGTGTGGATCAGATAACTTAATTTATCGTATGGACATGATCTATAGCTCGATATTCCATGAAGTGTTGGTGTATGCCACAATACTGGTTGGTCTAATCATGACTGTCCTGCTAATAGCCTGTCTCGTTTGGTGCTACAGGAATAGATGTAAGACAACTCAGTGAATTTCAAGGAAACATTAACTCCTTTCAATGAAGTGTAATGATAATTATTTGTAATAGTACAATAGTAATAATAATAACTGTTATGTCTACATGTGACTATTATT
>NW_003546282.1:421205-423199 GCF_000090795.2 Amphimedon queenslandica | reverse complement strand
TGCAGTATGCATTGACAAAAATAGTAACACTGACTCGTTTAATTTTTGTATAAGATCATGAAGCTCTCTTGCTTCTTTCTCCTTCTCTTCGTCAGTCATTCCTTCAAGAGCTGAGGCTCCATCTTTAGCAGGTCCACCTGTCATCATGTCCAACCTAAAAAGGAAAACCGTTCACTCTATATAATAATAATTGCATTAAGTGTTTCTATACTGTACTATTAATAGGTTAAAGTACTATAACTAGCATTAAGTAATCTTAATAGGCTATAAATAGCACTCGGTACTATTAATAGTTTGCTGCTTAAGTACTTGGATTGCATGTATTCTTCAGTGTCAGAATCTTCCTCGTCACTCGAGTAATTTGATTGGCCGGGAGACGTCCCCCCTCCCAGTAACCCACGTGACATCAATAGACCAGCTGCTCTCCCATAGCCTGTGTACTTCACCAGTCGGGATACTAAAAGGGGCGTGGTTATAAGGGCATTGGGTGTGGTCTGAATTACTTGCCATTTTCTTTGCAAAGTACGAAAAGGAATTCGGCGGAAACTTCTTCAGCTGCAACAAAAGGACTGGCAGCAGTCATCAGTCTAACTATCCTGCACCAAATCATGACATCATCTGACATCACACGACATCATAACTCACTTGCTTTTTAAACTGTCTCCTTCATCTGGTCTTTGTACCACAGTACCCAATGGAGGCAATACCTACAGTACATGTAGCAGTAATTAAACGTTACTAAAAATAGAATTTCCAAGTGACTAAATATAGTATGGATGGCTCTGAGGCACTTGTACAATATCCCTCCATTAGTAGAAGCAGCTGCAATAACCAACAATTGACCACCTAATGCACACTACATGAGAGGGATCTCCCTAATGACCACAGTAGGCCTTTGTATCACATAAAAGTTTGAGCTAATACTGACATAAATTTTGGAGTCATAAAACCTATAATCCTTTAAAAATAACCTGTAAGTATTGACATCCTTATGGCCTAGCTATGCAGAAAGTTTGAGCTGATTCTGACTTCAATTTTTCAAGTTACAGCCATTTTTAAAAAATGGCAAAATTCTGAAAAATACCCAAGGCTATAGCCCATGGTTTTTTCCAAAAAATGGCTCCAAAATCACATCAAATTTTTATTACATTTTTTGATACATATTGATGCCCCTATGCTGTGTAGAAAGTTTGAGCTGATTCCGACTTAAATTTTTCAAGTTACGGCCATTTTAAGAAAACGGCAAAATTCTGAAAAATACCCAAGGCTATAGCCCAGTTGAAAAGGGAACAGAGCCCTCAAAAAATTTATTATGAAAAAGAGTAGAAATAAACATGTAGGTTAAGGAAAGGAATATAAGGAAGAAAACAAAGAACAGGTTAAAGATTGGTTAAGGTAAAGAAAGATACACAAAGTGATAAGGAAAAATAATAATAATAATAATAATAGTAATAATAATAATAATAATAATAATAATAATAATAATAGTAATAGTAATAATAATATTGATAATAATAATGATAATGATAATAATAATAATAGAATAAAAATTTTAAAAAAGGAATAAATCTAAGAAATACCAATGTGGGCATCAGAGGCCGCATGGTTTTTTCCAAAAAATGGCTCCAAAATCACATCAAATTTTTATTACATTTTTTGATACATATTGATGCCCCTATGCTGTGTAGAAAGTTTGAGCTGATTCCGACTTAAATTTTTCAAGTTACGGCCATTTTAAGAAAACACCAAAATTCTGAAAAATACCCAAGGCTATAGCCCATGGTTTTTTCCAAAAAATGGCTCCGAAATCACCCCAAATTTTTATTACATTTTCTGATAGATATTGATGTCCTTATGCTATGTAGCAAGTTTGAGGTGATTCCGACTTAAATTTTTCAAGTTACGGCCATTTTAAGAAAACATCAAAATTCTGAAAAATACCCAAGGCTATAGCCCATGGTTTCTTTCAGAAAAAGGCTCCAAAATTACCCCAA
>NW_003546282.1:403239-421160 GCF_000090795.2 Amphimedon queenslandica | reverse complement strand
ACTAGCCATGCCTCCTTCCATAGCCACGCCTCCTTCGGCACNCTTTTGGATAAAGATTAGGATAAGCAGTCATTAATATAGGTGTGGCTCTTAGTTGGCATGGCAACGAGATTAACGAACTGACTGCAGCTTGAGGAATATTAATTATCACCTCTGCAACGTGACTAAAAAAGAGGTGTGGTCAATACAAATGGGTGTGGTCAATATCTTACGTTATTAATTGTAATGAAAGTGAGCTCAATTGGGGCGGGATGGACACTAATATTATACTAATTAAATATCCTAATCTCTTCATTGCAGCTGCTGCCTCCTATAAAATGAACCAAAAATACATGTACATGTATTTTATTAAATTATTAATTTTAGGTACATTGGTGGTCTGACTCTGCTACTGTACGTAATTTTAAAATTTTTCCTTAACAACGAATGATGTCGCTAATTAATGCGTCATTTGAATTTAGCAAGCAGATGCTACTGGAGACAGATAGACCAAGGCTGGTAATTGTTATTTAAATTCCACACATTCCTTTACACATGTATACATGTCTGCATATTCTTAATATTATTATTATTATTATTATTATTATTATTATTATTATTATTATTATTATTATTATTATTATTATTATTATTATTATTATTATTATTATTATTATTATTATTATTATTATTAGTATTATTACTATAAACCATAATTATATGGTAATTCAAGCTAGTGCAGTAATAATAACAATATAGTGCAGCTGCTAATGAAGGGCTCACCTCAGTATCAGGTGTCCAATTTAGCGTTTGATTAAAAACTATTTTTAAACACTCGCTAATCATGTACATGTCTTGATCACTAACTGGACAGGGTAGCTTAACTCCGCCTACTTCTCCAAGTGGGTCTAAAGTTTCTTCTTGAGTTGGTCGGTCAATTGTTTGTGAAATAACGTTAACAATGAGAGAGACGCCATTGTGTCTGTCCCTAAATATCGTCCTATTAATTATAAAATGAAATTAATTAAGTCTCACGTTCGTTTATGACTAAAGGGAGGTGTCATTAATAATTCAATTAATTAGACCATAAGTTATAAAGTTTGTGTACACTCTCCTGTTTAAATTTGGCAAAGAATTGGAACAGTGAAGTCAAAACAGTGTAATCAGACTAATGCAGGAACTGTTAACACATACATCTCATAAAACATTATCATAAAACATACATCTATGCGTAGTATCATCATAATGTTACTATTAATAGTATCAGTAATAGTCCTAATATAAATATTGAACTCATTCAATCATCATGTCCTTTCCACCTAGTTCATGTTACGTAATATACCAACCTTCTCTCTCTCTCTCTTAATCTACTACATGTACATGTACATATATACTCCATTTCCTTATCTTCATTTCTCCTTAAAACCACATATTACACATACCACTGGACCAGCTGTCCATTACTTAAGAGCTGTCTACCTCCTCTTCCCTACTGTACCTCTGGTTAATGTCACAGGCAGATATTAAGAACAACAGTCTGAGGTCATAGTACACTACGTCCCGTGGCAGCTGCTTCTTGTGATGCAGTTGGAGTCTCTCGGCCAGTCGAGGGAGGAGTCCTATTTCGGTACTCCTCCCCGCTAGATCTCTGTGGTTTAAAAATAAATTACACAAACATTTAATGGCCTCGATAATAACTATGAGGGAGAAAGAAAGTAATTTAAATAAGGTATTTATATTTCTTACCGTTTATTTCGTCTTGGCTAAGACCCTCTAGGTTTTTGAACCTGCTCTCGGGTTCCACCACGTCGGCAAGTTTGAGTACTTTTCTCAAAGACTCTTCTCGTGTGAGGGGTGTGTCCCCGCTCTCTCGTGCTAGTATCCTGAGAACCTTTAGGCCATTCTCTTGCGTCTTTAAAGACCAAATCCCATCACTCGTTTTATCAAGAATCAGCTCGCAGAGTTTCTATCATCAATTAATAATGATTAATGTACATGTACCTTAGGGTGGGTATTAATTGCGCTCTTAAATTTTAGCATTTTTAAGGGGACGCTGATTTAGTGAAATGTAATATTAGCGAAAATAGGAAGAAAATCAATGGTAAAACCCCTATTCAATAGCATAACACTACTCAAGAAGCCCAATCTATACATTTAAGAGCAGAACACTCAAAAGGATCACCCTATTTACTGTTATCTTGCTACAGATCTTGCCTATCTTGTGTACTTGTTTACACAAGTACATAATAACTATTATTAGCGGCTGGTTGAATTAGTGGTTTTTAAGTACACTCAAAGGCTAAAATTAAGTGTCGCAATTAATACCCACCCTACCGTACGTACGTACGTACTGGTATATGTATATCACCTGTTCAGCCACACCCATTTTATTCATTACCTTTTTGACTTCTGCTGAGCCTGTCACTTTAACTGTCGGTTGCTGCTCATTCTAAGTAAACAAAGCTCTTGCTGACATAATGTTCATTCTAGCTCACCTCTTTAATAAATTCTGATAAAATACTACTGGTATTTCTTTCATTATCAGCAGCTGAAAGGAGCCTTTCAAGTACGCGCTCTGCAGAGCTCATATTAAACAGATTAAAACTAAAGAAGTGTGTCTAATTAGTAGCAGGGCTGGGCGTCAATACTAACATTATATTTTGCAATTATAATACTGTATGCATAGTAATGGTGCTATTCGATATTCAATATTACTTTAATGATGGGCGTGGCTTTGTTAATTAAGATATTAATCCAATATACGGTGTATTATTTTTGTGCCCAGTCTCCACGAGTTTTGTGAGAAAGAAATAAAAAAGAAAGACAAAAAGGTAACCAGAGTTCTCTCTCCTTCTCTCATCTTCCCTTTTCTTTCTTTCTCATCTTGTTTTGTTTCTTTTTTGTCACTGTTACCCATTTATCTATCTCTACCTTTGTTTGTACAGTTGGCCGCCCGGAAGACATAGGCTACTATTATTTGAGGTACTACAAGCCATTTTACACCTTTCCCCCTCTCTCCTCGCCATTTCTCTCCCTCCTTCTTCATGCTTACTGGAGATGCCATGTCGGAGGCAGTCAGAAAGCATTCTAGGCTAAGACCACCACTCTCCATCTTAGCCAGTCTCCTTGTAGTTTTGTTATCTCTCAACAGTTTAGATGGTAAGGAATCAAGGTCATTTTAAGCTAGTTATTTTAGTAAAAATGATGATTATTTACAAGTCAAGTGTCTGCCAATAGCTGTAGGCAATTTATCAGCTAATTATATTCCTGTTATATATACTGTACAATATATTTACACTGTACAATGTCCTGAAACTATTGTTAGGTAACATATTATAATCCTGTTGTTAGTTCTATTGGATTTATCACACATCATTGTTTGTTTCTTGTATTAAGATCAATATTTCTTGTTCGTTAGAGTAGATAGCGTGTTTGAAGCCTTGTTCCTTTCCATATCACAACATGGCCAACTACCCCCCCCTCTCTCTCTCTCCCTCCCTCTCTCTCTCTCGCTCTCTCCCTCTCTCTCGCTCTCTCCTAATAGTCGCAATCACCTTTTCACACTGTTGATACATGCTATTACTGCTAGTGCTATAGCTAATCTACACACAGTGTGTCTCATATTTATTTTATGTGTACACGTACAAATCATTACTTGGATGATTGGCATAACTCATCTCCTCTCATTGTAAAGGAGCTGATGTGATATCCTTTTATGGGAGGAGCATCTCTCTCTCTCTCTCTCTCTCCTCTCTCTCTCTCATTGTTTTTTCTAAAGTGTACATGTATGTACATGTACATTGTCTAGAGTCTTCTCCTATTATTATTATATAGCTGTTGGTGCTTTTGTTTGGCAGCATTTAATGTATGACATCACTCTACTACACACACACACACACTCCTGCAAACACTAATTAAAGTGATTTGTTTTTTATTTATTTTTAAAGTTGTTATTATTGTTGTTGTTATTAATACTTTAGGATTTTGATAATTTGTATTTAAAGCTACATTCAATGTGTATTTATAAAGATGTATAATTTTTATAGCCTCTTATCATAGCTTTGACTTCAGTCAATTACCTTCATAATGAGGACATTTAAGCCTATACAAAGTACATTTACCTCTGAAATGAGGACACTCCCATGGGCCAATGGTGTCCTTAATAAAGAGATTACACTGAACATGTATTAAGGACAGGTAGTGTGGGGCCCAATGGTGTCCTTAATAAAGAGGCTACACTGTACATGTATTAAGGACAAGTAGTGTGGGCCCAATGGTGTCCTTAATAAAGAGGCTACACTGTACATGTATTAAGGACAGGTAGTGTGGGCCCAATGGTGTCCTTAATAAAGAGGCTACACTGTACATGTATCAAGGACAGGTAGTATGGGTCCAATGGTGTCCTTAATAAAGAGGCTACACTGTACATGTTCATTGGTATGTTCATATTAGGTGTGGATGTACATGTACATGTGTGTATCATGTGACATTATGTACACATTCCATTAATATTATTAATTATATCTCAGCTGTTGTTTCATTAAAAATATAATTTTATTATAAAACACATGTATATTGTACATGTACATTAGATGGGGAGAGGGAGGGAGGTAAGGAGGTTGTTCTTATAACAATGTTGTAAAGAGACCATTAGAGCGTTGTGATATAGCCACTGCCTGTTGGCCACTGTACCGCATTCTAAAAACAGGTTTGACCAGAAGGAGTGGCCACATTAGTAGCAGCTGTACCTGTTCATATCCCCTTGTTGCAAACTTGCTATTATTTCAGTTCCTTTGTGAAGTGGAATGTGTTAATGATTATCACATCATCACAAAAAGTATTTCATGTACATGTACATGTATAATGTATGCAATTCATATTGGTTTTAACACTTCCTGTCTTTGTTCCCCTCTCTCTCTCCCTCTCCCTCTCTCTCTCTCTCTCCAGCATCTTCTATTATCTATTTTGCCAATCAAAGCTCAATTGACCGACTAGTTGATAATGTTGCTGTACCAGTTATACAAGTTGGTACCAAACCTCTCTCCCTGGACTGCAACAGCTGTGACGACAGGATCTACTGGAGCACGGACCACACCATAATGAGGAGCTTTGCTAACAGTTCGACCATCGAAACAGTGAGTATGGAAATGATAATATGTGGTATGAGAATGAAATCATAAAGCATGGGAATGAAATTGTGATATCATATTGAATGGTTCATTGGTAGGTTTAGTGTATACTCATCACTGTGTGCCTGTGTATGGCTTCCTTTTTATTCAATTAATTTCTTATCTCTACACTATACACTATACACTATACACAATACACTATACACAATACACATGTACTGTGTGATACACGTGTGTGTGTATATTGTTCTGTATTGGTTACTATTTTACTATTAATTAACATAATTACATTAATTATACTTGATTAATAACAAACCACTGCATCATTATTCTTATGTTCATATTTCCATTCTCATTCCTTCAGATCCTAAGCGTGAGTCTCGGCAGACCTCAAGGTGTAGCCATTGACTGGAGATCCAACCTCATCTACTACACTGGTACCAGGACAGGAGAGACTCAAGGCTATGTTGGCGTGGCTTCTTGTAGTGGCTCCTACCAGAGAATATTTACTAATTTAACACCACGGGATCCTGGCCCTGTTGCTGTGGATCCTTTACACGGGTGAGGATAGAGAGAGGGGGAGAGGAGAGAGAGAGGGGGAGAGAGAGGAGATGTGTACAGTGATTGTAGCAAACACGTGTTCATGTTGTGTCATTATGTTTTTGTGTTGGTGATGGTAGTAACATGATTCTTGGCATATTGACATGAGTTGTTTACTAGTAGAAGGAGGGAGAGGGAGGGAGAGAGAGAGGGAGGGAGAGAGAGAGGGAGGGAGAGAGAGAGAGAGGGAGGGAGAGAGGGAGTGAGAGAGAGAAGGAGTGAGTGAGAGAGAGAGAGGGGGGAGGTGCGGAAGCTATCACGACTTTATCTTCATCATTGTTCTATGTATTCATCTCTTGTGTTTGTACATGTGATTTCTCCCACACTTGTACACTACACTGTAGCTGTGTTACACACCTCAGGTCTTGAATTCTTACTATTGCAGTAATTGCTTTATTATTGCAATTCCTACTATTAAATTCTAGTAATTCTTAATGTATTACTGATATATTTCCCAGTGTCTTCTCTTTTGATCTTGTTTAATGCGATCAATAGACATTTCTTACAATAACTACATGTCTCATCTTCTTTTAATGTGATTTGATAGAGCACCACCTGTTTAATGTTCATAGCATACCCTACCTGCCCGCCAGAGACACTTCACCTGTCCCTAACATTAATGTATTTTTAAACAATTGCATGATGGTACAGTACCTGTTAATGTTTAGACTGCATGACACTTTTAAATCCAGCTGCTATACCGCTTGAGACTTACTGCCCTTTTATTTCATAAATATCACATTTACATTCTTTTCTTTTCTTTCCTCCAGTTTCATGTTCTTTGCTGATACCTATTGCTGTATTTGGAGGGCTAACCTAGATGGATCCAATCCCACGAAAATAATAGAAAACTTAAACGACATTCGTGATATATCAGTTGATGCCATTAACTCTACACTTTATTGGAACGCTCTTGGTGTTATCTATAAATCCAATCTATCGGGCGGAGACCAGGAGATGGTGTTACCCTCCTTATCTGATACTACAAGCCTAAGTGCCACTAATGACACTCTCTACCTCTCCAGACGACGAAATGGTCAAAATGGGAGTTTATATTCATATTCGTTTGGTTTGCTAAACACCGTCATCGAAGGCAGCTCGTTTGATCCTGGTGACATCAGTGCTTTCTTACCAAAGAGTTTCCTAATGTCGAGTGAGTGTATACATGTACATGTACTTGTGTTTCCTTTTGTATTATACATGTACTTGTACATGTAGCTTGTGTGGTGGGCTACATTTGGAGTATTTGTTCCTATTATGATTGTAGATTGGTATGTACGGGCATGTATACAGTTAATGCTTCATATGTTCTTCATTACTGATTCAATATGAGCTATTGTACATGTACATGTACAAATTAGCTTGAATGTGTACATTACAAATACATGTACTGCATGTACATTGTGTAGTGTGTTATCTTATAATAATAATAATAATAATAATTATTATTATTATTAAGGATGGTGTACATGTACATGTATATGTATATTAGGCAGGCACAATTATTATATTTTCTTTTGTTCTTTTGGGAGATATTGTCTAGACTGTGGGTTTTATTAATGACTGGATGTAGATACAGCTACATGTCTTATTGATACAGCTACATGTACATGTACATGTAGCTGTGTATATTGTTCTTGCTCCTGTGTCACTTGTAAGTCTTCTGGTCAGGGAGTAGTCATTACACTGGAACCTATGTACATGTACCTTTTATTGTAAAATACCTTTTATTGTAAGAACATTTTGTAATGTCCATTTATGGAGGATAGCTACATGAAGCAGCTGTGTTATTTTCTTTTTTCTTCTCTCTTAGTTTCAGGTGGTTGTTCCTCTATCAATGGCGGCTGCTCTAAGTTTTGTTTCACTCTCCCTGACCCATCCTCTCCCAGTGATATCAGCACACAGTCTACCTGCAGCTGTCCCACTGGATTCAAACTAAATGCGGACAACCAAAGCTGCAACACAGGTTATTATTATTATTATTGTTGTTGTTGTTGTTGTTGTTATTGCATGTATGGTATATTAATTTTGCTAAGTTTTTGTTTTGTATTTGATTTATATTTATTAGATTAAGTCCGTTAAGTTTTCATAAGTACAGCTGCTCTTACTAATTACACTTGACAATAAATAAATAAATACATTATGTAAATGGCGTGTGAGACTCCCGGTCTCTGTACCTTTAGTCACTTTTAATTAATTACATTTTAATTAAGCAGGTGGGCGGAGATGGTATCAATTAGATTAAGTTTATACACATGTTCATTTCTTGGTTGTGGTTTGTTGAGCAGCTGCTATTGGTGGGCATAATCTTGTCTCGTAGCCTTAGGGAAAATTTTATTTTTTGATGTTATTATTAACCCTTTAGCTCCTTGATTGTTTTATTTTTAACCCTTTAGTTCCTCAGTTATTCCTGCTCATCGGTCAAAGCTCTTTTATTAATATTCTCTCGTTTGACGTTGAGGGGGAGGAGTTGCCCCTCCCACTTCCTTTCCATGGGAATGGAGAGACTATCGAATTCGTGACTTACGACAGAAAGTTTGAGTACCTTTATTGGTCCCAGAGAAACCCCCCGGCCATAATGAGGTCAAAGATTGATGGCTCTGGAAGAAGTGTGGTCATAAACGAGAGCATAGCGTATCCAGTGGGTGTGGCTATCAGCGAAGACGGATCCGTACTTTATTGGGCTGATGTGGGCCTTGATAAGATAGAAGTGGTGTCCATCAATCAGTTAGACTCCACCCACAGGAGGGTTATTGTTGATACTGGGGTGGACCACCCACAGGGTATTGCTCTTAATGAAGAACTAGGGTATGTCCATCATACACTGTGTATATATTATTCTTTACATGTACATGTACCTACAGGTATATTGTTATTATTCTTCTCATTCCTTTAGTTACCTTTATTGGACTGATACTGGTCTTGATCCATCAATATGGAGGTCAAATCTCGACGGCAGCAACCAACAGAAGTTAATTAATAACGATCATCACTCCATCTTCTTTCCTGGACCAATAGCCGTTCACCAGTCGACCGGTGACATATACTGGGCCGAGGGTCACATTGACCATCGTAGCATACGTAAAGCTGATAAAAACGGAGCCAACATGGCCTCAAAGTCTCTGACGGATGAGACAGTGGCTGGGTTGTTCTTTTTCGGAGATGTGCTGTACTGGACTGATAGACAAAATGGCCGACTTAAGAGCATACCTGTTGGACAGTTTTTGAGTTCTTCGTCAGGTACTGTAATATCAAGCACTCTACTCGGAGTGACTGGGGTAACTGGTATTAACGACACACAACCACTGAGTGAGTTATAAATAATAATAATAATAATAATAATAATAATAATAATAATAATAAATAATAATAATAATAATAATAATAATAAATAATAATAATGATGATAATAATAATAATAATAATAATAATAATGATAATAATAATAATAATAATAATAATAATAATAATGTTCATGTTCTTTATACAGCTGATCATGGTTGTGCATTGGGTAATGGTGGCTGCTCTGAGATATGTGTTTTAACTGGAACCAACGGAACAAGGAAGTGTCTCTGTAGCGATTACTATAAACTAGAGACAGGGAGTGAGACAAAGTGTGTCGACAGTAAGTTCTTTATTAATTTGATACTTGTGTTATTACTTGTTGTATACTCTCTCTCCCCCTCCCCCTCCCTCTCTCTCTCTCTCTAGATACTAGCAGTAATGTAATTATAACTACTAATAACAGGATCACACTCTCAGTCCATAGCCCAGCTGCTGCTAGCGTCATAAAGCCATTACCAGTTCAATCTCTCGACATTGACTCCACCCACAACATGATGTATTGGATCAGCAGTGAAGATGGGGTAAGGCTGATCTCATATCAGTATTATAAGTTAAAATATGTTGGCTTCTGTAAAATACCCTATACAAGGTATTTTGTGGAAAATTGCTATGAGAGAATTCTCCATTTTTATAATATTTCCTGATACATATACATGTTCTTATGTTGTGTTCAAAGTTTGAATTGATTTCGATCAAATTTGGAATTTTTACGAATTTTTGAAGTTGCTCCAAAATTGGGTAAAAGTCCTTGGCCAAATTTCACCAAAATTGAAAAGGAGAGAATTCTCCATTTTAATAATTTCATCTGATGCATATACATGCACTTATGTTGCGTAGAAAGTTTGAGCTGATTCAAACTAAAAGTTTTCAAGTTAATAGAATTTTTAAATATTACACACATCACTAATATTTATTCTTTTAATTAGAATATATACAGAGGGGTAATTCCTTTAGACGCTACAAATATGTCGACTTATGAGTCTCAGCTAATCATTACTTGTTCCCGTGGCATCATATCGGATCTCGCCATTGATTGGTGGGGGCGTAACCTTTACTGGACTAACGAGGCACTGGGAGTGGTGGGCGTGGCCAAACTGAACGGAAATAATCAACAGATTCTTGTCAGTGGATTAGAAAAACCACAACGGATTATAGTCAACCCGTACCAAAGGTATTTAATAAGTATTATTAACCTTTAATGTTTTATTAATTCTTTTTAGTGTGCTGTATTTTTCAAGTGACACTGGACTTCAATCTGTCCCCCTTACAGGGGGTCCTGTGTCTACAATTTGGACCAAGACCCCCCAGAACATGAGTTTTGTCCCCACTAATGTTCCAATTCACGATATCACGTTAGACGTTTCTGATCAGTTTATATTCTGGTCCTGGAGCAGCTGCATATATGAGTATCGGATACTAACGTCACATCTTGTAGGGAAGATCTGGTGTAGCCATCATCATAACGAAGATGCTAACGGCTTCCATGAGCCAACTCTTTTGAATTATATCGATGAATTCCAGCGCCTTTATTTCCTCCTCCCATCCAACGATGAGGTCTATTATTATAATGAACATACAGGGGATGATCAGAATAGGGTACGTTTATCTGATTGGACGGCTCTTTTTGATATGGTATCAATCCATGGAACTAACGTGACTGCAATGAAATTCAACCACTACACAACACAACCTGGTAAAATGGACTTTTATTATCATCATCATCATCATTATCATCATCATTATTATTATTATTATTATTATTATTATTATTAGGTGTCCATTGGTGTTCAAGATTCAATGCTGAGTGTGGCAATGATGGAGATACATTGTGTCTAGTTAAGGATAGCTATCATTACGAGTGTCGCTGCTCACCCACTAAATACAAGACTTTGGTCTACGACTACAATAGAGAGATATGCAGGAGCCAATGCAACTGTATGTTAACTAATTATTTATTTATTTATTTTTAATTTTTTTCTCTCTTCCAGCTGTCAACTCTTTTGCTCTTCTCTCCTCTCCCTCAAACATATTTTTTCTTCCTATTCGTGACTCCGCCCCCTCAAGCACCACACCTCCAGATCCAGACTGTGTCACGCCCACCCTAAGTCCACAGAAACTCTTTCTTCATTTGAACGAATCCAGTTTAAGAGCTATGTCCTACGATCCTTCAACTGGAACAGTTTTATGGATGGACACTAACAATCGGATTCATACTTCATATCTTAACGGATCAGGCCAGGCTGTATTGGAGGGAGGGGCGGGGCAGGAGGTGTGGCCTCATTCTTCATACTCTATGGTTATGGATTGGTACGGAGGTCATCTATTTTGGGTCGACCCTCTGACCAATCAGATTTATTTCGTTAGAACAAGCGGACAGCATCGTGGGACAGTGGGGTCATTGCTCCGCCCACTTTCAGACAGACAGACACGCCCAACAGCCATCGCCATGGATGTGGGGAAAAGGTGTGGCTATTGTTATTAATTAATTATTATTATTATTATTATTAGGCGGCTATATTTCAGCGATGCTCACAGCTGGTCAGTTCAATACATTCCTCTGGACACTCCCTCTCTTGATCCTGTTGCCATAGAAACGAATCCTAACTTGAAACTGAATGTATTTGAAATGGCGTACAGTGAACTGACAGGTTATGTGTACTGGTTTGACGAGTTGAGGGAAGTTATTGAGAGATATGATCCTTCCAGCAATAATGTAACAGAACTGGTCACCAATGTATCTAATATAACAGGTCAGCCATTAATATTTTTATTTATTCATTTATTTATTTTATTTCTGTAGCTCTCACTGCTGTTACGTTCAATTCTGTCTCATATTTATACTGGTACAACCAGTCTGACTGGTCCATATACTCGTTTGACGAGTCCACAGCTTCTCTTAGAGTGTATGCTATACTGGAAGAAGGGACAATTATTAACTCTTTGGATTCTTATGACGCCCACTCATTTTACAATAGTATGAAGGAGATATTACAGTATTTATTTATTTGTTTTTTTCTTTGCATTTTAGTTCCATCACCGTGTGCTCAATCACTTTGTTCTCATATCTGTGTTGTTTCTGATAATTTCACTCAGTTCAGTTATTCCTGTGGTTGCCCTGGCTACCAATCTCTTGGATCTGATAATGCAACGTGTACAGGTCAGTATATTATTAGTAGCATTCAGTAAATTTGCTCTCTTTATTGATAAAATTTATGATGAATTTTTTGCTAAATTTTGTGTGATTGGCAGCTTCAAATTTAAAATTTACCAGCTCTACGATATTGTTATAATCTCCTACTCTAGATCTTACATGTCCAGCTGGCACTGTCTCTTGTGATGATGGTAGTTCTTGTATATTTTATTCAAAAATTTGTGACGGTAGCAACGACTGTCTTGACCAATCTGACGAAAAAGACTGCCAATGTAACAAAATATTTTTAAAATATATTTTAATATTTTTCGTCTCTTCCTTAGGCCCAGTTGATAGATTCAGGTGTCTCACTGGTTCCAGTACTTGCATTAAAAGAGATAAACTCTGTAATGCTCTACCAGACTGTGTTGATGGATCCGATGAGCTGAACTGCACTGATTGTCAGTCGGGGATAGTCTGTACTCTGAGGAACGGGATCAGTCAGTGTATCAGTAGCAATTGGATCTGTGATGGACAGCTTGACTGCATTGACAGTCAAGACGAGAATAATTGCAATCAAGGTAAGTTTGAAATATACATTGATATGCTTTGGCATGGTATTTTGATAAATAGTGTGACAATTTTTGTATTTTATTTTACAATTTTCTTTTTATTTCTCTTAGCTTCATCCTCGATCCCTCAGCCTTCTCCTACTTCATCTGCCCCGCCCACTTCCACCAGCTCAAGCCCCACCCTCTCTTCACCTGATTCCGCTAGACTAGGTATCATCATTGCCACCTGTCTCATCTTCATAGTAATTGTACTAACCTTTGCCTGCTCAGTCTGTCTGCTAATACAGTGTGTCCTCTCTAAAAAGCGTAACATTACTTATACCTCTCGTTACGATTTCCCTACCTCCTCCATAAAATCAGGCTCCTCCCCCCAGCCACACCTACAATCAATCAATACTTCCGATATGTCTATTAATACTATGGAAACTCGCTCTACCCATGTTGAAAAGACTTCGGAAGATGCTCGAATAATAAAACGATTATCTACGATTTCCACCGACCCTAGTAACCCTCCTAACTCGCCGATAACTACTCACCGCTCTGTAGCTTTCATGGGGGGCGATGAAATGTCAGTGATGTCCAGACCCTTTAGTGAACTTGAGGCCCCCTACCCAGTGGTTCCGAATCCTTCCATGAATTTTGACGCTATGAGTGATAATATCTCGTCGGTTTCCCAGCACCGTTTGCCATACGTGAATCACCAAGGCAACGGGGTGCTACCCCTTGCTCCCCCTCCATCTCATTTTGTCGTTAATCGAGACCACACCCACCACTCCTCCCACCCTCCCCCTCCCTATCAGTCATATTATCAACCTCATGTCCTAGACTTACATGTCATTGACGAAGACGTTCTCACATTAGACGAAAACGACTGTGCATCTCAGTTTCATTCAGTGCCACACCCCTCGCCCCGCCCATCCCCACATCGGGTAATCCCCCACTTATCCCCAAGTCCTGATCAAATTTCTAACATTCCTCTGGCAATGCTACAGCACGATAATATCTCCGAGCACACCTGTACGACTATTTCAATGACAACGTTTATTGAGCCATTGCCGCCAGAGTATATGTCATCGCCTGCTAACTCTCCAACTCTTGAGGGAGAGGATGGGGAGGAGGAGGAAGAGAGGGAGGGGAACAGAGGGGAGGTACCCATTGTACAGTCGTATTACGATTGCCCGCCTCCTCCCTCTCCTGTCACTGAACTGTCAATAAACCTTGGATAATGACTTTAACTTGTGTTCTGTTTCTCTCCCTCTCTCTCTTTTTTCTTTGTTATTCACTTAATCATGAGAGATAAAGGCACCTGTATATTCTTTATTTCTGCTACCCATGATGGCATTTTCTTATTTCTCTTTCTTTGACTCTCAGTTCATATCATCAACTGCCTCTATCTCTTTCTCTCTGTGTGTGTATGTGTGACAGTATCACGTATCCTTTACACATCAGTCATGCAATTTAAAATGATCTCCATTTTATTATGGGCGTGGTGGTTAAATAATAAATAAAATATGAATATACAGAGATATACGGAGCAATGGTGTTTCTGACTAGATTGCTGTGCCAACGTCCCAAGGGAGCGGATTTTGGTTTGTATGCTGGAGTGGATATAATGAGAGGTATCAAGGTCACCTTCTCAAATAAAAAGTAGCAAAGTTTTTATGAATTTTTATTGCATTTTCTGATACATATTGATGTCCTTATGCTATGTAGAAAGTTTGAGCTGATTCTGACTTCAATTTTTCAAGTTACGGCCATTTTAAGAAAACGTCAAAAATCTGAAAAATACCCAAGGCTATAGTCCATGGTTTTTTTCAAAAAATGGCTCCAAAATCACCCCCAATTTTTATTACATTTTCTGATACATATTGATGTACTTATGCTGTGTAGAAAGTTTGAGCTGATTCCATCTAATACCTGCCATGATTCTTCATGATAATTGGTTCTTTTATCGTAGGACGAAAAAGGTTTGGTATCCAAATGTCCAAAGGCACACTTACTATAGCTCCATTTTAGGAGTGAAGTTTGACCTAAGAGTGACAACACAGGCAATGAGATGCATTGACAAAGCTGGAGGTTTTGACAATTACATTTACCACACACCGTCACAAAAGCTGAAATCAAAACTGGGAGACTATTTGAAGACAGAAATGAAAAATGAAGTTAAAAGGAGGGGGCTGACTCCACCTGTTCAAGTTAGAAGAATTCAACGACCACCAAGATCACAAAGACACGACTCCACCCAAAATAATAATTCCATTGAAAAATGATTCGAAACAAATAAGAAATCACAAATAATCATATAATAATAATAATAACAATAATAATTACAGACATTGATTAACGCTTTTTGTTCTTGTGATAACTATTAATTAACTGGACCACGCCCACTAATGACTACTGAGCAGCAGTGGCACGAGGGTTGGACCTATAGCCACTCCCTCCTGCCCCGCCTCCTCTATTACCGGAACGATTATTGTTATATGCGTAATTTGGACGACCACCTAATAATAATAAATTTTTTAATAAGTCAAAAATTTATTGTATTAATTAATTACCTCTGTTGCTTCCTCCCCTGAAGTTTCCGCCAGATGCTGCCCCGCCTCCTCTTGGGTACCCTCTGCTATTGTAACCTCCTCCACCACTGCCGTTGTACATCTCACGGTTGCCACGGTAACTGCCGTTGCCGCGCCATTGCCTTCCACCGCCAGTACCAGCACCAGGGTTGCTCCTGTACCCAGTGCCTCCAGCCTATGGAGAACAGTAAAGGATTATTATAATCACTTTATTTAGATGAAACTTGAGATTATGCCAGTATCACATCGTATGATGGGAAATTACATTTGGCAAAGATTGATATTGGCAATTCTATGACTGCAATGTAGTTTCAGTGTTAAGGAATTTATAGCCATGGACGCATGAGAAGAATTAAGCAAAATGGTGAATTTTAACAAAACTTAATCCTTAATTCACCAATTTCCTCCGCCATATATATAGTTACCTTATTGTAGTGAGGGGGTCCTCCAACTGATGAGGACTGGATTGCTTCTCCTTCTCTAATGTCTTTGTCTTTCTCTCCAGTGACTTGCTGACCAGTCTCAGGAACATACTGCTCATCAAGGAGTCCCATCACTCGGGCAGAGTCTTGCTGATGGGTGTGGCCTCCTGTAGCTGGGAAAGACGAAAATGATTGATGAGACGTCTCGTTAACATCAAAAGAATAAGCTCCTCCCCCTAACTGCCCATCATTTTGCTGCTGTGAGGCAGGCTCTAAATAGAAATACGGTAGTCAGGGGTCAGTTACCATGACAACTAACTTGGAGACTCCCTCATGAAGGTCAGTTCATCAAGAGGTGATAGAGCAGTCGACTGGAGACCAGAGAAATCGGGGGAAGGGGCTGAGGGGTGGTACCCTTCTGTTGTCATGGGAACGAGAGGAACAAAGGGTTCTTCCGAAGGATCAGTTTCTTTAGTCACACCTCCAGTATACTGCTGCTGCTGCTGGGGTAATCTTTCAGGAGACTGTACCCTACCAGACTACAGGAAAACAATTTACTATTATTATTATTATTATTACTAACAGTATCAGCTGTAACTGGTTCTTCTCTTATTTCTTCGACAGCAGCTGTGGGAGGGGCCACGTCAACTTCCTAAAATAACAAGATAATAACCACACCCACCAACTCCTCCTCTAACTTCTTCTTCCTCCTCCTCCTCCTCTTTCTCTTCCACTACTTTATCAAAGTATCCACAAACGTCCAACTTGTGAAGCAGTGAGTGCATGGCATCATCTGAACAACAAGACAACAAGTTAAAGAATACAACTATCCCATACACAACATGATTACCACTACAAAGAAGGTCTATTAGTTATAATTAGTGTTAAATGACTGGTTTGGATACAAGTTGTGTGTACAACTTCTTTTTGACTTTTCTCAAAAAGAGACAGCATATGGTCGGATGCAACATGCAACGATCGATCATATCTGGAGAAAGAGAGAGAGAGGATAAGTCCACCATATTAGATACATGTACATTACCTGTCATTTCCCGGTCTAGTTGGATTGACCAAGTCATAAAACTCATCCAGCTGTGTCAGTTCTTTCTCGCTCAGTTTCACAACTCCCTCTCCTTCCCCAGACCTAAGGACCTCTTTGGAACTATCGTCTATTAGGTTGAGGATCCCCTGGGTCCTCAGGGTGTACTTTAGGAGAGACCGCAGCTGCTCTCTCTCCGTGTCCTTTCGATGTTTCTCCTCCTGTTTCTGAAGCTTCTTCACTTCTTTTTGCTGGCTGGCATGAGCTTCTTGAAAGGTACTCAGTAGATCCCGTAGTGTCTCAATTTGAATGATGACCTCGGGTAATTTACTCACGGCGTCCAGCTGGTAGGAGAGACGCATTAAAGGAAAGAAATAAAATACATGTACATGTATCTTGTAAATATGAAGTCAGCAGATTTTGATTTTGTAAACACGTGTCAGTGAACATATAAGAAATCAAATAAAATGGCGGAATTACCTGATCCTTGTCTAGTGATTTTCCACTTTCCTTTAGTCCGGTTAAACGACTCTAAAAATTAAATAATGGTACTGATCCATTCCACCATTTTATACCTTTCTCTTCTCAAGATTTCTCGTCTTCTTCTCAATGACGGATATTGCCAGTGACATCGGGTCCTTCTCGTCGACAGCTGGTGCCTTGTTCTCCTTTCCCTCGTCACTGGTTATGGTCGTTGCGCTGCCATTTTTCTTTGTAGGCATATCTAGAAGAGAAGAATGAAGGGAGAGGTGTAATATAATTAGCTAAAAACCATTGGACTGCAATACTTTTCTCTTTCTCGATGTTTTCTCTTAAAATGTCTCTCTAACTTTCAAGGAACTTGGAAGGAAGCACTACCATGTGGTGACAGTATCACGTGACTGTCACATGACCAATTACTTAACTTTAATAAAACTTTAATTGACTTATTCATTAATTGATTTTAAAAGTATTGGGAAATTTGGACATTTCTTGTAAGATACAGCTAGCTAAAGAGAAGAACAAAGGAGAGAGAAAGCGAAGGATCCTGTCTTTATGTCTTGGAAGGAACACTCTTCCTTTGCTGTAGGTAAGGATAAACTCCACCTACTCTTAAACAATGACTCACTCTCCTTATGATAATCATAAA
>NW_003546282.1:400598-402717 GCF_000090795.2 Amphimedon queenslandica | reverse complement strand
TCCACCTAGTTTGTTCCAACTGGTAAGAACACTGCTTGTATTCAGGTTCTACGAGACATGGAACCTGGTGATGAGGTCACATGTTTTTATGGTAAAAACTTCTTTGGCGACAACAATGCCTTCTGTGAATGTGTCACTTGCGAAAGGTAAATTCAATCAAATTTGGATTTTTACAAATTTTTTAAGTCACTTAAAAATCGGGTAAAAGTCCATGTACTATAGTACAGGGACTTTGGCCAAGTTTCACCAAAATTGGAAAGGAGAGGATTTTTCATTTTTATAATTTTTTTCTGATGCAAATACATGTACTGTGCATATTAATGTTATGATATTATTTGTAGAAGAGAAGCTGGAGCTTATTCAAAGAAAGAGGTCAGTTCTGATGCAGCTGCTGCTGGCTCTGATAAAGGAGGAGCCAGTGATGAAGGACAAGCATCGTCAGAGAAAAAAGGGACCACCTCCTCCGCTAAAGAGAAATACAGTCTGAGAGAAACTGACAAGAGATTACGAAGAAAGAGAATGGCGGCAGAACTGGAGTCTGGCTCAGGTGAGTATTTATAAAATAAATAAATAATTTATTATGATTTTTTAATTAAAGATGGCGAGACAAAGCCACCAGTGACTAAGAGAAGTACTGTAGCAGCAGCTGGAAAAGGAGAGACTCAGAATGGGCGAAGAAAAACAACTAAAGCAAGGCCACGTAGAACCATGAGGCCTCACCGAAAGAGAGGAAGAGAGAGAAGTCATAGAGCCACTTCCCCTCAAACGGCTAGTTCTCAGATTTCTCCATCTAAAGTTCAAAAGACAAACTATCACACAAGAATGGGGACAAAGTCACACTCAAAGTCATCAGCGCTCTTCTCCCCTCCTCCAGTGGGTAGTGATGGAACTAAGAGGTATCCCACTAGAAGGAGACAAGATGGCAGCACTTCCTCTTGCTCCTTAAATCATAAACTGGACATTAGCATTGAATACAAGACAAGACACTCCTCCCCTTTGTGTAACTCCTCTCCTTACGTTTCCGGCAGCTCTGTCCCTTCTGAGTATTTTAAAGACAATCCAAGAGAGAAAGATGAAGTCATTGCTTCTAATAATGTTGTGGTAGCTCTCACGATTAACGGTTCTGAACAAGTTCTTGAAGGACGAGATCTATCAATGGACTGCTCGCACTTGTCTCGTGATAAAGTGGCTGCCATAACTATTGAACATGGCTCTGAGTCAACAGCTGCTTTTGAAATTAACATTCGGTCAAGAACCTCTGCAGTTCGTATGGAAACTCCGCCTCCTCCTTATGAATCCGTACTATCGGAAATGACTTGTTAGAATGAGACAAGTAGACACACAAGAGCACATCACTTTAGCATTTTATTATAGCAAAATGAAGTTTTTATCATTATCATTATTATTAATTTATTGTTGTTGTTGTTGTTGTTGTTGTTATTTAAGCAAGTTAATGATTGACACGACATTCAGTTTCTTCCTTGGTATGATAGCAATCTGTTTTATCTGTAGTTTGTGGTAAGGAGGTCTATTCTTTTAGCCTCCCACACTACCATGCATGCTTATTGGGCGTGTCAGTGTCTACTGGATGGTACCACTAAGGAAGCAGCTCATTTCTACCTCTCTGCTTACATTCATCATGCTTACAGCTCCTTCTAAAAAAGAACTGGTCATTGGTGGCTTGCTCTTGCTAGCTTTAGCTCACCCTGCAGTCAGGTAAGCAATCAGTAGTATTGTACAATCTGTCACTTCACCACCCACTGAAAGATATGAAGCCTCTAAATTATGGAGATATTGTGGACTGTTAATCACAGACTCGTATGGCTACATATATGATATCTGTGGAGGCAATTTCTTTATCCTATTTGATATATGTAAGGATATCTTTGATAATCATCATTAACAAGAAATGTATGTCAATAGGTACTTATCTTGTTACGTTGGCTGCATCCTTTCTTGGGAACAGCATATTCTTTTTCTTGGATGTAACTGGAAGACCAAAGTTTCTGCAAAAATATAAAATACAAGAACGGAAGCATTCTCAAGATCAAGAGCAGCAATTGGTCAGTAATGAGCAAATACTATTAAATGTGATATACTTAATGTCAATTTACACAAG
>NW_003546282.1:326419-399730 GCF_000090795.2 Amphimedon queenslandica | reverse complement strand
TTTAGATGCAGCAAAGAGTTTCAGAGACATTTTATGATATTTGGAATCAAATCTGCTAAAGAGATTGTGCCAGACCAATGACCTCAGGACAGGTGGTGTCACCACGATGTCTCACCATTGTATTGTGTATGCAATGGCCCATTATATATTTGATTCAGTTGAGTACTTAATTTATGACAGCTGCTGCCTCTCCTACACATTGTTCTGTCACGCTATTGTTTTTATTTATTATTATTACTACCATTATTATTATTATTATTATTATTATGATTAAATTGGATAGTCTTTAGTCAATGAAGATTAAAATAATTATTTATTATTTTATGCATGGAATCACTTGATAAGGGACTTTCTTCATATACGTCTTATAATTATCTCCAAACTCTTTGATAAGTTGCGGCTCTTCAAAATAATGTACAGCAAGTGTCACATACGCTGTCATAAAGACAGCAATGAGTAGGTGACCAATGCTCATGACTGGTGTTATCCACAGACCCAGGATTAGGAAGAACATGGCAGGATGACGCACTAAACCATACACTCCACTAGTGACGAGACCTCCCTGGACACGAAACCACTTCTGTTCCCCAAACAAGAACTCTGCCATTATTTCGCCTCCGCACAGCTGAAACCTGTTAATGGAGAGCACAGCTAACCCGCCTAGCAGCCAACTGAGGACACAGACACTTTTAACAATAGCTTGGAGTAGAGGCCATCTTTCCACAGACCATAATGTGATGTGAGTCATTGGCTGCCAGCATAAAGAGATGAGCAGTAGAAGGACTGAAGCTGTGATTGCAAATATCGTAGAGAATTGTTTATCAACTGTACCCAGAGTTGAATTAATGGCTGCCTTGATACTGGGTCTTGCTAGTAGACTGTGAAAGAGGCAGAAGAGAGAGACCAGTACTAAGTTATTGAGTAATGGAGACCATGAAACTATAACTGGACTCAGTACTCCAACACGACTAACAGAGGAGAAGCTATGAGGAACCCAATCCAGCAGAAATAGAACAAAATAGACCATAGATACTCCAGAGAGGCCAGAAGATATGAAGGAGAGGAGAACAAAGAGAGAGGTGGAAACAGCCATCACTGCATGAATCATGCAAGACTACTAAACCCACACATTTATCAGTAGGTGTATCTGAGGTTTTTTAATCTCTCAAATTAGACAGTTTATCATAATAATAAGTGAAACAATGGTTGCTTTGATTGTTTTATAGGTCATGTAACTTCAACACAATTTGCTTCCATGAATTGCTGTCTAGCTTCATCTTTTCTGCCTAACATGCTCAACACTTCTCCATGATATTGCAATGAAAGAGCATCATCTGGCTGCAACTCAACAGCTTTGAGAGAAAGAGAGAGAGAGGGATTAAGAGGTGGGAAAATGGCAACAATGGCTACCTTTTTGATAGTCTTTTTCAGCAAGCTCATACAACTCTTTGACTTTATAAATGTTACCTCTATTAAGAAAAGCATGAGCTGCAAAAGGATTGATTGCAACTAAAAAGAGAGAGAGAGAGAGAGAGAGAATGAGCTCATATTGCTCTAGCTATGAGTCTATAAAGCTCTCACTTGCATGGTTGAAATCATCTAAAGCAAGATCATTGTTTCCCATAGCCACATAACACAAGCCTCTATTGATATAAGCCTCATCTTCATTGGGATACTTATCAATCACACAGGTAAACTTTGTACAAGCTTGACTGTAGAGTCTCTGCTGTAGCAAGATGTTACCAAGATTATACAGAGCCAGTGGAAAGGTTGGATTAAGTTGAAGTGCTTTCTCAAAGTCTCTGACAGCATTGAGAGAGTCACCAGTATAGTAATGAATGGTCCCTCTCTCAGTGTAATAGAGTGGAGATGGATCTATGCTGATGGCATGAGAGATGTCTAATAATGCACCAAAACTGTTTCTCATTTGTAGACTAATGATGGACCGAGCTTCTAATGCTGGAGTATAAGCTATGTGAGAGAAGAGAGGAGGATTAGTGAGTTATAAGTTGTAAATTATTATACTTACATTTATCGAGGGAGAGTACGTTGGTTAGTAGTGTCCAAGCTGTCATGAACTTTCCTTCACAATGTAAGAGAAGAGCTAAGTTAACTCTAGCAGCCAAACAGTTTGGATATTGATGAAGAACCTTCATAAAGTCACACCTACAGGGGAGGATATAATGACAATTTTGATTGGAATCAGCTTAAACTTTCTATGCAACATAAGTACCGTACATGTATATGCATTAAAAATCCATTACACCATTGTCACAAAATCCGTGACAATTTTGAGCAAATTAAAAAATTCGTATAAAATCTAATTTTGATTAAACTCATACTTTGCTTTCTTGTTTCCTCCTACTGTCAGATAGTCTACATAAACATTTCCTCTGCCAACATAAGCTTCAACAAAAGAAGGATCAAGAGAAATAGCTTCTGAGTAATGCTTTATAGCCAAATCAAGATCACCTAACCTTTAGTAGGAGGAAAAAATGGAGTAATATTCTTCCCCCCTCTCTCTCTCTCTCACTTGTGATGACAGTAAGCTATTGCTTGACACAATGAAGGATCTTTATCAAGTGTCTGTAAATTAACAAATAAATTAATAATTAAGTAAATAAATAGATTAATAGTTACTTTTCTTGCATTTAAAAAGTCCATTAATGCATTGAAGTAGTCATTCATTGACAAGTAGAGCAGACCACGATTGATATAAACCTAATTAATAATAATTAATTAATTAAAATAATGAATATTAATTACCTTGTGAGACGGATTATCTTCTATTAATAACACAACACTATAATCATCAATAGCCTATACAATTAATTAATTAATTAATTAATTAGATATTAATAAATATTAATTACTTTTGGTTTTTTATTAATTGCTTCATAACAGACTGCTCTATTAAACAGTATCAGCGTGCAGTGGGCGTGGCTTAACTCCAGTGCAGCTGTGAGGTCTTTAATAGCAACTTCATGGTACCCAATCTGGTGCCTCAACACACCTCTATAAACCATGAGGTCACATGACATCATATTACATCACATGACATCATATTACATCACATTACATCACATTACATCATCACCGTTACCTGTATAAATATGCCCTGATACTCCTGGGCTCAATGTTAATGGCTTCAGTGCAGTTCATTATTGCTTTTGATATTCGACCGTTCATTCCATAAAAAGCCGCTCTTGTCAGGTAACCCTGGGCAACAGGTAGTCACGGTTACAGTCGTCATAGCAACACTTACCTTCACGAGGTCTGGTTGGAGGGTGAGGGCGTGGCTAATGGAGAACATCCCACGGCTCAACCCTTGTTTAAGGAGGGACACCCCACGATAATAATGTGCCTAAAAATAGAACAAAATAATCCGTTACTATTAATAGTAACACTAACCAGAGCATTCTTTGGTTGTAAAGCGATGACGCTACCAAACTCTTCAGATGATTTCTTGTACTGTCCATCTTTGAAGAGACTCTGGCCACAGAGATAATGTAAGTCACTCTTCTTATTGTCAAACTCTGTGGTGGACAGGACGTAGAACTGGTAAGACTGCATGGAAGAGAGAAAAGTAACAACATAACAATACTATCATTACTAGGTGTGTTTGGGCTTCTTTAAAACTTTCAGCTGCTTCTTTAAGTCTTCCCGCCCTGAGGTAGACCTTACCCAGTACAGTGTGTAAGTAAGCAATCTGAGACCCACGGAGATTAGTACTTAACATTGATACTGCCTAAGAGAGAGAGAGGGAGAGAGAGAGGGAGATGATTATAAATAACATTATGTGTCACATTACTTTATCATGGTCTCCGAGGAATGAAAACACGAGAGCCTTTTGAGCATGTGATCCACCCACACCACTGTTCAACTTACTGGCTACCCTGTACATGTACATGTATAATAATAATAATGATGATGATGATGATGCTGTTGGTGTTGTTGTTTACCTGATGCAATTAATGGCATTTTCATAATCTTTTAATAAGAGATAAACTTTCCCCTATACAGCAGATAGATAGATTATTATTATAAATTATTGATTATTGATGATACTGCACCTGGTTGAGATGGTATGAAGGATTGTTAGGATACAAGTGTATAGCCCTGGACCAATCCAACAATGCACTGTGGAGCTGCAATAAATGAATAAATAAATAAATAAATAAAATGAAATAAAAATCAATAAATAAAGAAATTAAATTCATATAATACCTGGTTTATTTCAGCAAGTGCTTCTGCCTTACACAGTAAAGCTCTGATGTAAGTTGGATCAGCTTGTAGCCCAGTAGTGAAGAACTTTAGTGCACTTCTATCATACAAATAAATAAATAAATAAATTAATTAATTAATTAATATTAACAGTATGTATTAGCCGTGGTTAAGTTACGTTGGATCATTCTTGTGCTTCAAGAGGACCAGTCCAGCATTAGTGTGAGCACTGGCAAGATGAGGAGACAGGTGAGCAGCTGTTACAAAATCACTAAGAGCTTCATCGTAACTAATGATAACAATAATAATAATAATAACAACAACAACAATAACAACAGCAGTAGTATTACTTACCACTTCAGTACAGTATAGATGACTCCTCTGTGTAGATATGCCAGTGAGTTATTCTTAGAATTATCCAACAATATTGAGACACTGAAGTCCATCAGCGACCTCTCAGGATCAATTCTACCAGACAATAATAATAATAATAATAATAATAATAATAATAATAATAATAATAATAATAATAATAATAATAATAATAATAATAATAATAATAATAATAATAATAATAATAATAATAATAATAATAATAATAATAATAATAATAATAATAATAATAATAATAATAATAATAATAATAATAATAATAATAATAATAATAATAATAATAATAATAATAATGACATTATTGCAAGTACTGCAGTATTAATGCACTGAATGTACACGTACTGTCTCAATAGACAGCCTCTCTTGAAGAAGAGGGCGGGGTCTTGAGGATTGAAGTGAATTGCAGCTGACAAGTCTTTCAAAGCCAGCTCCTTTTTCTCCTAATTAATATTCATTAATAATTATTATTGGTTTGTTTAACAATAGCGTACCATTTCAAGGTTTGCTAGTGATCTCAGAAGCCACGCCTCCATGTTATTATGATTGACAGCCAATAATGCAGTCAGGGTCTGTGTGGTAGCACCCCATAAACTAATTAGTGGGTGTGGTCATTATTAATTAATTAACTAATTAATTACCGTTTATTGAATCTGTGCTTTGCTTGTCTGATCAATGCTTCTTCATTGGTAGGTTGCAGCTTAACAACTGTAGCATAGTCACTCATGGCCGCCTCTGTCTCACCTCTCTAAAATATAAATGTAAATAAATAAATAAAAATATTGAACCTGTCCATACCTTTTCTCTCAGTTCTGCTCTTAAGAATATTAACTTTGGATTCTTATCATCTTTCCATATTGCCTGTAAGAGAGAGAATATGAGCATTATTAATAACAGTTCACTTACTCTGGTTATATTGTCAATAGCACTGCTTAGGTCACCTCTTTTAGCAAGCAGAATACCTCTATATAATAGACCAGCTTAAGCTCCACCCCCTGCCATACCCACTTACTTTGACAAAAATCCGAGGCCGTGATTGGCATCTTTCTTCAATAGTTGAGTCAATTCATCAACTGCAGACTAAAGGAGGAGAAGGAGAGACAGTCAATTTAAATTTAATTTTTTTACTTTTTCTTTTCCAAGTACAAGAAAGAGTAAATGTCGTTCCCAGTGGGGCGTGGATAAGAAAGAACACACCTCCAAAGCTTCGGTGAAATCCTTCATCGCCTCTTCAAGAAACCCAAGCTAATTAAAACTAATAATTAATATAAATCAATGAATATATAATTACCTTACGATAGAGGATACCACGCTCAACAAGATACTCAGCTGTGTCTCGCTTGCTATCACGTGACCTGCTCGCTGCAATCTGATTGGTTAGATTATCAATCTCAGATGTATTCTATTATAATACACACATACAGTGTATATTACATATTAATTTATATTGTGTGTATACCTCGTTTATTACTGATGGTAGTGAAGGAATTGATGAGAGATCAAGATTAATAATTGAATTATTGGCACTGGTTCCGATGCTACTGGGTCCCACACTATTACCCCCTACAACGGACCCTATAATATTACTAGGCCCCACACCAGTGAGGGGTCTAATGGTGTCCATAGTCTTCCCAGTGTCCATGTCTCTCTTCCCAGTGTCCCTCTTGTTGGTTTTCATTGGGTCCGGTAGCCACCATGGTACGGGAACTCGTCCCTTGTCATATTCCGCTATTGCGGCACGTACCTCTGCCAGTACTTCATAAAACCAATGGTCCCACAATGACTCTGCCCACTCTCTTGATTGATATCTGTAGGTCACACCCATCAATTAATAAAAATAAAAATAATAAATAATAATAACAATCATGTACTTGTGTTGTATGTCAATCAGATTAGGAAGACTGGTGCTCACAGAGGTTGAAACTTTGGTACTAAATAATGAGAATGAAATATGAATACCTGATACATATTGATGTCCTTATGCTGTGTAGAAAGTTTGAGCTGATTCCGACTTCAATTTTTCAAGTTACAGCCATTTTAAGAAAACGTCAAATTTCTGAAAAGTACCCAAGGCTATAGCCCATGGTTTTTTTCAAAAAATGGCTTCGAAATCACCCCAAATTTTTATTACATTTTCTGATACATATTTTTGTGCCCTTATGCTATATTATTCTTATTGTCAATACTTACTTTGGTTTGTTGCTGATAAAGGTTTGTTTCCATTCAGATTGTATCATATGATGAGATGCTGATCTGTGCAATGGCCTTGATGGCTTAGACAATTCCGTACGAGCATAATGGGCTCTGAACTAAGAGAGGAAAGGAGAGAGAGAGGAGGGAGAGAAGTAAGAGAATATACTAAATGAGGTGCAGTATATGTTCATTACTATTGCACTTTTGGTTCTCTTGATTGAATGAGCTTTGGATGGAGCTATCACGCCTCCTCTCCTCTGGCCCGCACTGTGTAGTTATTAATATGCAGTTAATTAATAATAGTTAATAAACTCACCCTCTCAATGCTCTCCTTATAATAAATGGTGACATACTCGACTCTAAACGAATTTAATTTTAATTATTTTATTTTAAATGTACATTACCTGATGATACAGTACTTTCAGTGACACTGGCTATATCTTCTCCTTGTTGTTGTTGTTGTTCTAGTCTTTGTTTTTTCTTTAATTCGGCTTCTTCAGCTTTTCTCGTGTGATGATTTATTAATTGATCCCGTTGCCAGGCAACCTAATATTAATGAATATTAATTAATTACATATCTCTTTTATTACCTCGTTCATTATTAACTGATATTTATCGTAACTATCAAAATTTGATAGCGTTTCAATACGTCTCCTCCTACTACTGCCGCTTCTTCTATCATCACTGACCCCTCCCACTGACACGCCTCCTTTTGAAACAACAGATTCACTATCAACACTTACCTCAGATGCAACTCTAAAAATAGAAAATAAATAATTAAATTTGAAAATTGAAAATACTCAGATTAATATCATTTTTATTTCTTACTCTGTACTAATTTCAGTAGTTGGTATTGTAACCATTTCTTCTTCTTCAGGCTCCTCCTCTTGCTCCTCCTCATGCTCCTCCCCCTCTCCCTCCTCCTCCTCCTCCAAAGGGTGTGGGTGGTATGGGAAGAGTCTTTGTTTAATAGTGAGTGGGTGGAGTGAGAGCTTCGGAGGAGCAGGTGTCCATATTAACCTGTTAATGATAGTCACATGATGCGTCACATGACATCAGTTTACTTTGATCTATCAGCCTCTGGTTCAAGGACAATACCACACACTTTTAATGTAGCTCCACCTTCGATGTCTCCTCCTCCCTCCCTCTCTCCTTCTCCTTCTCTCTCGTTGTTTCCAGTCGAGAGGTTAAAAGATGTAAGAGGTAACGAGTGAGACTTTCTTGATAATATTTGCAGCTGTAATGGCAGCTGGGGCAGAGACTGGTCGACACAGAAATGATGCATACTACTGGGCAATGGCTGGAGAGAGGGAGGTTCTTTATAATTATTATAATTTAATATTCATTACTTGGAATTTCGGTTGTTGATCAGTTTTTAGTTTTACAGATAATAGGACTCTTTTCTTTCTTTTACTTGAAGTGGGTGGGGTAGGTAGGTGTGGTTTATTAGATGGCGAAAGACTGTGAATATTTAATAAGGTATTTAGAGTAAGAGGCTCATCAGAAAATGCCAAATATTCCTAAAAATAAAAATACAAATAATAATTAATAACGTTAACTAACATGAATTGATGAGTGTTTAGAAATGGATTCCTTTCTCTCTCCTTCAGTGTCTGATTCTTCTTTATCATCAAACTGTGCTGGTAAACTATTGACTTTTGGAATAACTAAAATAAAATAAATTAATTTTTATTATTTGTACAGTATATACATGTAAATGACTTACCAGGTTCATCAGTATGAGAATGAGTTTCATCAGTACAGGAATGAGATTCATTGGAACAAGAATGAGTTTCATCAGTACAAGTGTTATCTTGTATTCCATTAGTTATTAATTGAGGATCAGAATGAGAATGAAGATCACTGGTATGGGAATGAGGACATGAGGTATGAGGGTGTGAACGAGAACGAGGAGTTTGAGACAAAACACGAGTATGAAGATTAGATGAATGAGATACTAAAATATCAGTATTAGGAACAGAAGTATGGGTATGCATACTGTTATGGGTACTGGTTGTTGTTTGATCAGCCGAAAGTGACTCTAGTTGCTGCTGGATATAAAGAGAAGGAGAGAGAGGGGGAGGAGAAGGAGAGTGTGATATTATCGGTGGGGTTTCTCCTCTTGTCTGTAGTGCGGTGAGGCTGGTCTGTGAGGACAAGGATCCATCTTTATGAGAAGGAGGAGTGTCAGTTCTCTTTTTGGCACTATTACTTGTTACTCTCTGACTATACACAGCTGGTTTACTGGTACTCAATGAGTTAACTATAGCAATCCTTGGTTTCTGGGCTGATGGTGTAGCCTCTATTGATGGTCCCTGCTCCTTCCAGGGAGTACCACGAGGAGTACCATACCTCCTTCTAGGGACGGACATATTGTCGTTACCATGGCAACTAGATCTAGATGGTTAATTATTAATTGGGTAGCTACGGGTGTGGTTATAAAAAGGTGTGTCACTGTGTGATCAGTGCAGTTGAAATTACTAGAGCTTAATCACTCTATTATCTATGTGCTGGTTAAGACTATAAAAAATAGCTAGGAAAGATGCAAGACAAGAAGCAGCCAAAGGAGCAGCTATACACAGAGCTACATTCAACATGGGAAGAAGCAAATAAGAAAGGAATGACCAAAAAATCATTCAAAACCTTACTAAAAGAACACCAACCAAAGAAGAGAAGAAATACATCAACTACAGGAACAATATGTCAGTATATCAGTAAATGTTTTAATGTAATGTGGACCTTCATATTACTACTGATCCTATTGTACATATTAATAGCATACACACCTCCAGTAAGCAAAGCACTCCAGACCCACCTCCATGATAAAGTCTACACCATATACAGATGGACTAGGCTATCATATCTCGCCATTCATCCACACCTACTGTCCTTTGGAATAGACCTGTCTAGAATATGTCTCATTGAGAACCCACTGGTTAACGAGACACTCTACTGTCCTTGCATTAGAAACCCTACACCTGTGGACACCATAACCTACCCCTCCTCCTCCTCCCCTCCATCCATTGTTGATAAGATATCTTCAGATAACATTACTATCATTCATGACTACCTAACTATCAACGAGACTTATGGACGCTCTACTTTATTGAAGTACTTTAGTGAACATCATCAGTCACCAAGTGCTTGCTTACATAATGTTATGGGTAAGGAAGGTCCTAGCTCTGTTGGTGATATCGTTAATGATAATAAATGGAAGGAGTTTATGGAGGCTAAAGAACCATGGGGTTATATGTGGTAAGAGAGAGAGAATGAAAATAAAAGAGAAGTGAAAACATTGACATATGTTGAAAGATGACAAATGTTTGCATTGAAATAGACAGTCTTTTTAGAAAAAAACCTTATTATTACTTTTTACTTTTCCAGGCATGACTGTCATGATTTCCCATCATTGCGTCCATACTTACCTCAACTTAATGATAATAATATCAAGGAAAGCAATGTAACAGTCTACACCTTATTAACAAGATGGCAGAAAGCATTCTCTTATGAATTTGTAAGTGACATACTATCACTATTAGTTGTTGTTATTATTTGTTTGTTGTTGTTTATCATAGGATGATGTTGACATGAATTCAGTGGTGCTATTGGTAGTACAAGGTACTGTGCATATTAAGATTGATCCAAACAGATACTGTGTGCAGTACTGCATTGAACAAACTAAAAAGATGATAATGAACCAGGGGGACATTTGTAAGTACTAGTATGGTGTGCAGCTGGTAATTTTAATGCTTTCTAACTTGATTTTACTGGTAATTTTATGTTATTTTTTTACTTTATTCTCCTAGTGATTTATGATAAAAGGTATTGGATGTACATTGCCAGAAGTTGGAGTGAAACAACATTTCTAATGACAATACCTTTCAACAAATCATCAATTATTAGCAATTAATAATGCAAGCATATGTGGGTGTGGCCAAGTATTGCAATTAATTAACTAATTAGTATTTAATTTTTTAGCTACTTCGTTTTGTAATTAATAATAATTATTAATAATTAATTTCATGTATACAGGTATAAAAGAAATATAATTAGTAATAATACTAATAATAATAATAGGAATAAAACAGCTTTTTATTAATGAAATCAGCTGATGTCTTCAATAATAATAATAATAATAATAATAATAATAATAATAATAATAATAATACAATATTACCCTGATCAAAAATAATAACTATAATGTATATAAATAATCTTCTAGCCCCGCCCACCTCACATGCTCAATTGTAGTGCAGGGAAGCCCAGTTTACGCAGTAGCAAGAGGCACATCCCTAGGAAACTAGACCACACCTCCCGAGCAATACGAGACCTTATATAGACCAACCGGGTCGCCAATAGAAACATTAAAAAGTTAAACATGTAACGGATATTGCGCAATCTGAGGGAAAAAGGGGAGGGGCAACAGAAAAAAGAGAAAAATAATTTAAATATTAAAAGTGTGAGACAAGACATGAACATACATGTACATGTAAAGAACAAACAGCAGGTTTTATTTAAACATCAATTAGTCATCAATTTATTAAATCGTATGTACATGTACAGTTACCTTTGAATTTGTTTTCTTGCTCTTGAAAGATTATTTGGATCGTCTTTTAAAAGATACTTCTTAGTTCCCATGCAAAACAGTGCAACGTAGGATGGCCATTTTATAGTCATCGGATCAAAGTTGAACATTCTTTGATCGTCTTCGCTCATCAGGGTCTTGAGATGATTCCCGTTTGCATTCGACCACTAGAAGGAGTGAGGTCATGTGACGTGTCATGTGATCAGTTTATTCATTACCTCCCAGGAGTGCTGAGTGAAGTAATCTAACTGTTCCACTGCTTTCTTTAATTTTGAATAAATACGTACCAAACTAGAGAAATATAAATTGTAAGCAACATAAGTACATGTATATGTATCAGAAAAAATTATAAAAAATGGAGAATTTTCTCCTTTTCAATTTTGGCAAAATTTAGCCCGAGACCATGTACTATAGTACAGGGACTTTTGTCCGATTTTGGAGCAACTTTAAAAATTTGTAAAAAATCCAAGCTTGATCAGAATCAGCTGAAACTTTTTACACAACATAAGTATATGCATCAGATAAAGTTATAAAAATGGAGGGTTCTCTCCTTTTCATTTTTGACAAAATTTGGCCCAAGACCATGTACTATAGCACAGGGACTTTTGCCCAATTTAAATTGGAGTAACTTTTAAAATTCATAAAAAATCTAAATTTAATCGGAATCGGCTCAAACTTTGTATGCAACATAAGTATTTGTATGCAACATAAGTACATGTATATGTATCAGATAAAGTTATAAAAATGAAGAAGTCTCTCCTTTTCATTTTTGGCAAAATTGGGCCTGAGACCATGTACTATAGTACAGGGACTTTGGCCCGATTTTGGAGCAACTTTAAAAATTTGTAAAAAATCCAAACTTGATCGGAATCAGCTCAAACTTTCTACACAACACAAGTACATGTATATGTATCAGATAAAGTTATAAAAATCAAGAATTCTCTCCTTTTCATTTTTGGCAAAATTGGGCCTGAGACCATGTACTATAGTACAGGGACTTTTGTCTGATTTTGGAGCAACTTTAAAAAATTGCAAAAAATCTAAATTTGATTGGAATCAGCTCAAACTTTCTACGCAACATAAAAACATGCGAAAAAATTATAAAAATTAAGAATTCCTTCATTGCAATTTTTGGCAAAATACCCTGTACTACATGAATAGTCCATTGTCATACATACATTGCTTTCTTTCCTAATAGAGTGAATATGAAGTCCATTACGTAGGCTGGTATAGAGTGGAGGAACAGGTGCCAGAGAGGCCATGAGAAAGCTGGTCTGCATAAATATATCTTTGGACGATGGAATATCCAATCAAACGGATTGTCATAATAAGATTTAATAACCAGTGGATCTGTGGGAGCGGAGAAAAAGGGAGGGGTCAATAATAATTAATAAATAATGATAACTGACATAGCTGTATCCATGTAATAGGATTCTGTGTGCCTGTATTGGAGTGATAGACCTTGATATCTTTGGACCTAATTAATTAACAAAAATTAATTAATAAAAATTAATAATAGTTAATTTAATAATTAATTAGTACTTAATTAATTAATTAATAGTAATAATTACTTATTCATTGCTGTTGCCCATCCCACAGATAATAGCATGTTATTAACAAAATCCACTGGCACAATGTCTGCCTTTCCATTGATATCGGCTCTCAGGACTCTTAATAATCCTTTACCAGTCTTTGGAGGGAGAGAAAGGGTTAAAATCATGAGTAGGTGGGGCCACTTACCGCAACAAATAAACCACCTGGACCATGGAAGCAATCTATCCAACCCTAATTATTATAAATAAATAAATAAATAAATAATAGTATTATCACTGTCATTAAATATTTACTACAGGTGATTAGTAGTAACACACACAATAGATCATACATGACTACATTCACCAGATATGATCACTATCCTCTCTCTCTCTTTTCCTCTCCTCCCTCACTAACTGGTAGTGGGTCTTTCACAGCTGCTCCGATGATACTTGGTCTCAATATGGCCACTGGAAGGTCATGAGCTTCTTCCACTATTATTTGTTCTCCGAGGGACTTTGAGTAAGTGTATGTATTGGGACGACCTTCAAGTAATGATGGAGTAACCATGTTCCACATGTCATCCTTGAACCAGCTGGAAATAAAGAATAAGAGAGGGAGAGAGAGAGTATATTGTATATGTATATGCCAAATCACTCAATACAGAATAGTAAACAGGACTCACTCCAGGAGATTCAAAACTTTCTTGTAGTGAACTTCATTTTGATACACCTTCTCATCAATTTGTGTTAGCTGACAGAATGCGTAGGCCGTAGATACATGTACAAAGGACTAAGAGAAAGAAAGAGAGAGGAAAAGAGAGATAGATCATTATTATGAAAATAATTCTAAAATTAAAAAAAAATGAGTCAAAATACATTCTAGATGCAACAAATGAACTCTCTTTCTCTTAAAGTAAAAGCAAAAGTAGCTCAACCAAACATCAAATACAATAAAATAAGTTACATGTTCATAGATGTACTGCTTACAATAAACAAACACACACACTCTCTCTCTTACTTCTAATTTCTTTATCTTCTTGCACAGTTCAATAACCTTCCTCACTCCTGATGCATTATATTGTATGGCTTCTTGTAGAGGAGCATTGAACTGGACAGTAGCAGCAAGATGGAACACAATGGAGACATTGTCACTAATTCTTTCAACGTCATCTTCACTCAGTCCAAGCTGAGGGGAACCAATGTCACCAGAGAGGGGAACAACCTTTTTCCAAATGTCAGGTCTGTCTGAAAGCACCTTCTCATACAACTAGAAAAAAAATAATTAATAATAATAATAATTAATAATAATAAATAAATAATAATAATAATAATAAAATACATCATTTTCATGTACATTATTTTACATGTGCATGTAGCATGAGCTGTTATTATAGGATTCTATTGTTGCATAAGGTTTCTTTGATGCTGACAATAGCCAGAGGTCAAGTTAAGAAGGTGAGAAGGCCACAAAATGATGGCCACACTCTGATTAGTTTACAGAGGCAGGTCAATGAATATCATTAACAGAACTTGATCTCCTAACCTTTAGTTTGCTCAGATCTTCAACTCTCTCTTGAATGCTCTTCTCTTTCTTTGGTCTGATGAGTATGTAGACCTGCTCCACCTCAGGAAGATCCCGCAGTATCTTTTCTAGCAGACATTTCCCCATGAAACCAGTAGCTCCAGTCATGAATATGCTCTTTCCTGCGTAAAACTCAGGTATGGTGGGCCAGAGAGGAGGAGAGGAGGTAGGGACGGGCTCTATTGAGCTGCTCAGAGGCTCTTGAGTGTCAGCCATGTCTCCAAAAAGAGAGGAACCAGACTGGAAACTCTGTCTCCTTCCTCCTAGCCACACCCAATGACCCTCAAGGGATCACGTGATCATATCACACCACAATTTGATTTGGCGCTAAATTCAAATTTGATCACGTGAGCCTTGTCGTGCTTTGACGTAGGCATACATCATAAAACATGGCGGCAATAATGTTGCTGCTTGGAGTATCTATTCTTGCTCTCTTGAATTCAATAATTTTATATTATATAAATGAAACTGTACCCTCTCCTTATATGGTAAATAGAATTTCAATTATTACTCTCTTTCTCTTCCAAAGGATGAAATATTTCACGTTCCGCAAGCTCAGCAATATTGCCGGAATAATTTCAGTCACTGGGACCCAATGATAACCACGCCCCCTGGGCTGTAAGTGATGCCGTCACGAGCAGCGAAACTAATTATCAATTAATTAATAGATATTTAATTTCATTATTAACAATAAAGCCATTGTCATCACTGTTTGCTAAAGATCTATGCATTACATCATTATTACGGTAAGCCACACCTACCAATTTTAAAATTACCCTTTCTAATTAGTGCCCAGAACGTCCTTTTTAGTCTCATCAGTTTCATTGTATTTCATTCGTTACTATCGTCAATACATTCCCAATTAAAGCCCACCTTATTAATGGTGATGTCATCGCTCACCCTATCTCTCTTTCCTCCATTATTCTTCTTTAATTTCTTATATTACACTGATGTTGGCTCCACCCTCTTTGTATTATTTGGCTACTTAATGTCGAGACAGCACAGACACCTCCTTGCTTCAATTGTAAGTTGTGTGACATATGGGTTGCCGTGGTAACCTGCATATCGTTAATTCCAGTCGTTAGGAGTGAGTCTGTTGTTTCGACAGACTAATATTGTGTGGGCGGCATTTGTGGGAGGAGCATCTATACTGAGACACTTGGAACTGGAATTATCAAGAAATAAAAGTAATGAACTAAACGTGAAATGTTTAATAATTATACAAGTGAATGTTCCTTCTCTCTCTCTCTCTCTCTCAGAGCTTCCATCTTTATTTTATCAGTTCATTACTCTATTAAAGACTCTTCTATTCCAACTACCAGCTGTTCTCTCTTGGGTGTGGTCATACGTCTTATTAGGAATTGGTTTTATGATATTTATAATTATTAATAACGGAGTTGTACTAGGAGACAGATCACATCATATTGTCAGTACACATGTACCACAAGTAATGTACTTCTCATGGTAAGCATGATAATAATAATCATTTACTTATTTTTATTCTTTAAAGTTTTGTTTGTTTCTTCTCTTTTTGGAATATTCTCTTCCGTTGGAAATTATTTTTAAAGTCGTTTTTCAATCATTTTTTTCGATACCTATTCCTTTATGTACTACTGACAGCAATTGGACTAATGGCTGCTCACTATTACACGTTTGTACACCCCCTCCTCTCTCTCTCCTCCTTCATTTGGTTCTCTTATAGTTATGAGCATCCATATTTACTAGCTGATAATCGTCATTACACGTTTTATATTTGGAAGAATATTTACAGAAGAGATGAGGAAATAAAGTATTTCCTTACTCCAATGTATAGCGTTTGCATGATAATAATAATGACATTATTAAGTAAGGAACTAATGTCATTCTTGTGTTATTATTGATTTTATTATTAGGAGAGCAACAGTCCTTTTGGTGGTAAGTTTTGCATTTCTTTGTTCACACATTTCTCTCTCATATTTTACAGGATGTTATTATACTCTGGTGTTTGTATAGTAACGTTAGTACCACAATCTTTATTCGAGTTCCGGTACTTCATAATTCCATACCTCATGTTCAAGGTTCATGTCAGACCCAGTTCCTTGGCAGCCATTTTATTAGAGGTGTGTCTTTATGGCGCCATTAATACTCTGACTCTATTGATATTCATTAATAAACCTTTTCAATGGGAGGGAAGCTCACAGTTGCAAAGGTTCATGTGGTAAGTGTACCACCAGCAGCTGGTATTAAATAACTTGATGTCAAAAGTGTATAAATATAAATAAATAAAATAAACGATAATTTTTATGCTGAAGTTTCTGAGGATTGCCTGGAGTGATTGGGTGTGGTCATGGACCCGTAATCACTCATAGTTTCTTCATCACTGCTGGGTGTGGCTTTGACTGGTAAATGTGATGCAACCAAATTATGAGTCAAGATACCTAAAAAGATAAAAATGACATAATCATCAGGTTAAAAGTACTAGGGACTTCCTTAATGATATTATGCCAGCTGCATATTCAAACATTATCACCACATGAATGCAATGTCATTGTCACATGATCTAATAAGATTATAAAGTTTAATTTTACCTTCTTTCCTGAGGAAGTTCACAGCATCAGTGTAACCTTGTTTATAAATAATTTCCATTTCTTTCCATGGTAGCAGTAGCAATGATCCCATACCACGATACGTATTGCCAGTATTCATATTGAGAGTCTGTCCAAAGAAGTAACATTGATAATAGGATTCATTATCAGCTGGTGGACATATATCACATTCACCAGTGAATGGTGATACTGTTATGACACTTGGATCAGTATTGTGTGGTAGATTAGAGGAGAGACCCCCATCACAGCAATACTAGAGAGAGAGAGGTGAGAACAACATTAATTTTAACAACGCGTCTTCTTGAATGCTGTAAAGGTATCAAATTAATACCTAAAACCTCAAACCATTCACACGTAACATGTAAACATCCAACATGAAAACATCACACAAAATACACATCATACCTTTCCTCTTAGCTTTGGCATCATTATTCCAGATACAAAAGGTACGAAACAGCTGCATAGCAGTGCCTATGGAATTTTACATTAATTATTTTTAAAAACAGATCAAACTGGTCTAACTTGTATGAGCTCTCCTCTCGTATTGAAATCAGTTATAATCCAGTTCTCCATGGATGGGAATATAGTCACTGATACACCCACTCTACCAGTGCACCTCCTGTGGGCATCAGACGGTAACAGCTTCTCCAAATGATCCCGACATTTCTTCCCAAGTCTCAGTTTAGGATGAAGGAGAGAGAATCGACCCCATTGACAAATGGACTCTGCAATGTTGTACAGCTCGTGTATAAATTCAAGCATTTCAAGGTGAGATATTCCACAGGCTATGGAGGTTGCTACAACAGAGCCTACACTAGCTCCATACAGCGTGCCAGAGAATATCTCTCTCCCGAGCTTTGAGCTGCATTCTTGCACGGCTTGTCTCATACCCACATGATATATAGCCATGAAACCTCCACCGGCGAATGAAGCAGAGTTGCGTGCTTGGCTTGTACAACTAGGAGAGTCTTTGTCTTTTTCCATTGAGCTCTGGGTATGAGACTATGAGATGTGAAAGTTTCTTAGCGAGGAGGGGCTTTTAAAGAACGCATATGTGGGAGTGCTGGAGGTGTGGCCTTTGCTGAAAAAAGTGAAAATTGCAAGTTTGCTAACTAATAATTTTGGAGTTTTTAAATGGGCCAATTTGTAAAAAAAATCCCTGTACTATAACCCATGGTTTTTTCAAAAAATGGCTCTGAAATCACCCCAAATTTTTACTACATTATCTGATACATATTGATGTCCTTATGCTATGTAGGAAGTTTGAACTGATTCCAACTTGAATTTTTCAAATTATGACCACTTCAACTAAAATTTTGGCTATTACATCATATAACTTCTTGTAATTTTAACTATGATTCGGAATTTTTGATATAGTTATAAAAATAATAATTATAAATAGTATTTTTGATAGCTTTCTTTCCTGAGAAAGTTCACAGCATCAGTGTAACCTTGTTTATAAATGATTTCCATTTCTTTCCATGGTAGCAGTAGCAATGATCCAATACCACGATACATATTGCCAGTATTTATGTTCATAGTTTGTCCAAAGAAGTAACATTGATAATAGGATTCATTATCAGCTGGTGGGCATATATCACATTCACCAGTGAATGGTGATACTGTTATTACACTTGGATCAGTACTGTATGGTAGATTAGAGGAGAGACCCCCATCACAGCAATACTAGAAAGAGAGAGAGAGAGAAAACTGCTTAATGCAGCAACAAAAATGAATGATATAAATGCTACCTTTCCTCTAAATTTTGGTATTTTATAACCAGAGAATAACGGTACAAATCCACTGCATATCAAAGCCTGACAACAATAATAACATGTTTAATTGTTATTGTTATTATTATTATTATTATTACTTGTATTAGCTCAGCCCTGGTGTTAAATTCAGTGATGATTTTATTCTCCATTGATGGCAGTACGGTCATTGACACTCCCACTCTGCCACTGCATTTCTTGTGTGCATCAGGCGGTAAGTACTTCTCAAAGAATTCTCTAGTTCTTCTGACGAGTTGAAATCTTGGATGAAATGTACCAAACCTGCCCCAGCAGCAACCAAACGAGACTGCCCTTTCATGCAGGTCCACTATGAATTCCATTGCTATCTTTGGTGACATTCCACACGCTATATTCACTGCAATAAATGCACCACCACTGGCTCCGTAAAGCATACCAAGTCTTGAAAGGATGCTTCCAGCAAAATGATCATGACTGCTTGGTTTTATCATGGCTTTACTTCCACGTCTCTTTTTCTTCTTTTTTGTTAATTTCTGCTTCCTTGCACCTTCCTCTGCTATTGCTTCTAGCACTCCAACGTGATATATAGTCATGAATCCGCCCCCAGCAAAAGAAATTGCTCTTCTTGTTGTTGACATTTTTGCTGATATCAAAAGTGATGGGGAAAACTTGATAATTTTTTATTTACATTTCCACTGCGCATGCGCAGTACTAAGTGGTAGGAAAAGTGACAATTCATTATTAACGAGCCCCACCCTCTCACTTTGCAGTGAGCAATGTTGCATAACAAGACATAATTCATAATAAATAAACAATTCATGAACAAGCAACAATTAAATATAACACAGCATTTAATATTCCTCTTGATGTCAGGAAATTATAATTTGTGGCGGTGAAGATAAAAAGAAGTGTCCCCCATTGTCATGTTGATACACAGTACCAGCTGTAGAATTCATTGATAATTTGTGAAGAAACCTAATGAATAGAATTTAAAATGATTTCATTTAACACTTCCATATTAGGCCAATAACTAAACCATAATTGCATTGCAATATTAACTATGTTTTTATACTATAATGTACATGTACATGTACATACCTTTTCCAGCGAGTACCAAGCCTTGACCACACCTCTTTACCCACACTCAGTAGAACCTGAGGTGAGTGAGTATAGAGTCCTGATGAATATAATGAGAAAGACCAAACGAAGGAAGAGGGAGAGGTAGGAGGAGGACTGGAGAGTTCAGTTACTGACGAGGAATGTCTTGAATGGTTTGGTGTGGGTTGAAGAGAATAATAATCACTAGTGGCTTCATCAATTGATAGTGAGTCACCAGCTGCCGTCTCGAGAAGAGGGGGAGGGACTATTGTTTTAACACCTTTAGGGGATAAAGAGACAATAATAACACAAGTATGGCTATTCAGCCTATTCTCATTCCTCCTCAAACATGTGACATTTTATCACTTATTACTACCTACCCTTCTTCCTCTCTCTCTCTTCCTCTCCTCAACTCACATGACTTCCACCTTTCTCTCTCACTTATTATTACCTTCCTTCTTTAAAAAACAGAGTGTGTCATCATACCCCTGCTGGAAAAGGCCCTCCATCTCAGCCCATGGCAAGAAGATGAGGGCACTTATCCCTCTGTATATGTTATCAACACTGATGTGAACCGTTTGTTTCATTAAGTACGTCTGATAGTAAGACTCATTGTTACTGGAGGGGCAGATGTCACACTCTCCACTAAAAGGAGATACAGTGATGACTTGTGGGTCAGAGCTGTATGGCATGTTGCAAGAAACGCCTCCATCACAACAATACTGAGATATTAAGATAAATTGGTAATTATTTTCATGATATAATGACTCACTTTTCCTCTGAATTTTGGCAGCTTTACTCCACAATAGAAAGGAATGAAACAGCTACAGATAACAGCCTACAAGAGTGATTCACAATAATAATGACAAATATTAAATTATTTTTATTATTACTTGTATCAATTCGGCTCTGGTATTGAAATCGGATACAATCCAGTTCTTGAGCGAAGGTACAATTGTGAGAGACACACCCACTCTCCCTCTACACCGTCTGTGTGCATCAGAGGGTAGAACTCTCTCTAGAAACTCTCTAACATTCTTTATCAAATCGAATCTTGGATGAAGACAGGAAAGTCGTCCAAGCCATGAATTTGAGTGAGCTTTGTCGTAAAGCTCCTTAATAAACTTGTATCCTTCTCTAGCTGGGATACCACAGGAGCCAAAGACAGCCACAATGGAGCCAGCACTGGCTCCATACATGTTGTCAAGGTTGTTGAAGTATTGAGGACAGTGGTCTTGGATTGCTTGGCCCACTCCAGCGTGATACATCCCCATGAACCCGCAGCCAGCGAATGAGACTCCTCTCCTCTTTATTTGTATTCCCCTCTCCTCCTTTTCTTCATTTTGTGTCCCTCCGCAGTGGTTCTCTTGGTAAGTGCTAATTCGGCTCATAGACACTCTTCTGTTTACTAGCCTAACGGTGGTTTACTCCTCCTCGGTGGATAGATAGTTCTTTTCTGCCCCTTCAGGGACTTGGGGGACCTTCTCTTGTTAGTGAAGCTTTCCTAATATTCTCTGTCTTCTCTTTTGATGTTTGCTGCTTCTATTTTGATTAAAATTTCGTCCAACTGAAGATTTCTCTGTTTGCATTTCCTAAAATGGGCGAGGGTGTGTGGGGGGTGGTGGGAGTGGCTGGCTCGTTGCCATGGAAAGGAGGAAGTGCATGTTGCCATGGATACGGAGGGTGTGATTTTCTTTGTAGGTGTGGTCAGTTTCTATGGTAACTGGAGTCAGAATCTTTACGACTCACTGAACGTGAGACAATATGGTGGCTCGTTTGGAGGAACTGAACAGGGACCTTTCTGAGTCTACAGTAAGCAATGTCTCCTCTTTATAGCTTTATCTCTTTCTTTCAGAGTCAGCCATTTCCTGAAGACTTTGTCAAGAAGACATTACTAGCCCATGGCTTCCTAGCTCATCAGCAAATGATGGACGGTGAGAGAGAGACAGAGAAAGAGAGAATTATTTACCACCTTTTCTTTAGAGCAAAGGAGGAAAGCTAAAGAGATCAAGATGGTGGCCAGCGAGACTTCAAGAGATGATAAATGTTGCTGCGACATAACAGAAGAAGAGAAGAAAAGAACCACTCAACTGATCTACCATTTCAAAGAAGGGAGAGAGGTTAGGAGAGAGAGGGAAGGGCAAGGATTATTTTAATATCTAGTTCCATTCTTTGAAAGAGCCAATTAGTTTGATAAGATACCAGCGACCAATCAAATCGCAGACACTATGGTAACGGACTCATTCCCATTCTCTCGTTATTTCATGTTTCATTCCTAGGCCGGCCGAGGTTAATTGCATTATGAATCGGATCAACTTTTTGTATGACGTACCAAATCATCCTGAACCACTCTATGTTCCTGGTAAGATTAGCTTCAGTAATATTTTAGAAAATAATAATAATAATAATTAATTTCTTTTAGATTGTTCTGTAGTACCTCCTAAGATGCGTAGTCCTTTAGGTGAAGGAAATATTGTCTACAGCAACTTACCAGGGCCTGAGAAATATGTTAGTATACTGAGATATACTGGAATTTACTGAGTCGTTTGTTTCCTTCCCGCTAGTTTACAAAGGCAAGGCCTGGTCCAAATATCTCCACTCCACACCACAGGCAGAGAGAAAACGGCAATAATTCATTAGTTTTCGAATCGAAATTTGAAAGTGGAAATCTTGCAAAAGCAGTGCAAGTGTGAGTTGCCATGGGCGTGGCTATAAGTCTGAACCACACCCATTAATTAATTATCATTACCATTATTAGTGGTCGCTGGGATTACGAGTTATACTTGAGGTTTGATTTATACACTCGTAAGCACACCCAGTGGTTCTACTTCAGTGTACAGAACATGAGAGCTGGTCAAACCTATAGATTCACAATTGTCAATTTATATAAAGTAAGAGTAGGAGACTGGAAGATATTAATCTATACTCCTCTCTCTCTCCCTCTCTCTCTCTCTGCAGCCCAGTAGTCTTTACAATGAAGGCATGCAGCCGTTATGCTACTCTGAGAAAAAAGCTGAACTGTACAAAGTTGGCTGGAGACGTGTCGGCTTTAACATTAAATACTTCAAAACTGATATCAGGTAAGCCACTCCCCACCCCTCCCACTTTAACCACGCCTCTTTTATAGACGCATAGATACCAATTCAGAGCAGTATTACTACGGACTCACGTGGTCTTATAATTTTCAATTGGACGGAGACGTTTGCTACTTCACTCACTGCTACCCATACACATACACTGACCTACAAGTAAAGAATACACTTCACTGCAGTTGTAATTCAAACGCTCTTTCTTCCTCCTCTCTCTCTCTCCTTCCTTTCAGGAGTATTTAAGTTCATTATCATCGGACCCTCTTAAGTCCCAGATATGCAAGCAGAGGACATTATGTCATACTGTAGCAGGTAATCCAGTACCAATACTGACCATCACTACACCTTCAACCACACCTGAAGAAGCACAGGTAATGTACAGTATATCTATCAGGATTCAGAGGTGTCATTATTTGTTGCTTTTAGGGTAAGAAGGCAGTCGTTGTAACAGCTAGAGTGCACCCAGGAGAGACTAACAGTTCATGGATGATGAAAGGACTCATTGACTTTCTTACTTCTCAATCACCTGACGCCATTGTACGTACATGTACATGTACATTCATTAATAGTAAACTACTAATCTTTCCTCAGATACTAAGAGATGCATTTGTGTTTAAGATCATTCCAATGTTGAATCCTGATGGTGTCATTATTGGTAACTATCGCTGCTCACTAACAGGACGAGATCTGAACAGAAATTATCGTACAAAGCTACGAGATGCTTATCCAACCGTCTGGCATGCGAAACAATTTATTAAGAAATTATCAGAAGAAAGAAAGATAGTTGTGTACTGTGATCTACATGGACACAGCAGAAAGCAGAATGTGTTTATATACGGCTGTGATAATGTGTAAGCTGTAAATGTACATAAGAAATAATAATTTTATTATTACTCTGTAGTCGAGATCCTGCTGTACGATTACAGTCAAGAGTTTTTCCTATAATGCTTTCTCGGAATGCTCCAACCAAATTTACATACGACAGCTGCAACTTTAGAGTGCAAAGAACTAAAGTAAGTCCTTGTGTTTTAACCACACCTCCTGACCATGCCCACAGGAAGGAACGGGGCGTGTGTTCATGTGGAAAGAGATGGGAATATTGAACAGCTATACTTTAGAGGCGACATTCTGTGGATCAACGCTCGGAAAAGATGGACACTATCACTTTACTGTGAAGGATTTGGAATCAATGGGATATCATTTCTGTGATACTCTCCTTGATTACTGTGATCCTGATCAGACTAAAGTTGATAAAATACTCTCAGAGCTTACTGATGACTACAGGAACCAGTTGTTAGCAAAATTGACAGCTCTGGGGGTCGAAATTCCCCCTGGGGTGGATCCACTCGATGTGAAGTTTGATTCGGATTTTTATTCCGAGTTGGAGTCAAGGTAACATTGGTATATTTCAGTAAATTGTTAGTATACTGAATGTATAGTGATGCAGGTAGTGACAGTTCTGAATCTGATGGACCACCAGTTCAATTAATTAAAAAGGTTTATTTAATTATAATAATTACTGTATTATTATTATTATTTGATTTTTAGAAAAAGCAAAAGAAGTTGCAGAGCAGACGTGAAAGGAATAGGCAAAAGGCTCGAATTAAATTAACCCACAAACTGAGCCAACACTCACCAAATCAAGTAATATAATTAATAATTATTATTTTATTTTATTATTATTATCATTTTAGAATCAGCCGTTATCTAATCGTATTAAAAAATCAACTAGTATAGATCATGCCCTACCCACTGGGGATTCTCCTGTTATTAAGGTTCCAGCCCCGCCCATTCCTCCTCCCACTTCTAATGAGTCTGGGATTGCTACTCAACCCTCTGCATCTAGTTCATCATTAAATGGAGGAATACCCAAATTTGTACTAGAAAGAATGGAGAAGAAGGTACATTATTGATTACTATTATTATTATTATTATAAATTTCTCCCAGGAACAACGATCTACTGCTACTCCTATTGAAGAACCAATGGTAATTTTAATAAGTTAAATTAATGAAATTTAGAACTTTCTCTCACCCCTAGCCTCAGTATATTGCTTCGGTTGCTTCGGATTTCATGAAACATGGCCTACCATTAACCTCAGCACTAGAAATAAATAAAGGTTGTATGATTTTCTTATTTTATTTATTCATTATCATTGTAGAGTTGATAGCATCCACTGCTTCATTTGTATCACAGAGTTCCAATGGATGTCCGATTGCCATTACTCCAAAAGTACTTCAACAACCTTCTCAGCCAAAGATGTCTTCTCCAAAGCCACACTTACCTCAGTTACCAGCTGTAATGCCGTCAGGAGCAACTACCAGCAGTGGAGCATTTGCTAGAAACTACGTAGTGCATCATCTACAGGAAGAAGCACAGATTGATACCAGTAATTTATTATTGATAGTAATTCAAAATTAGTTGTCATTCTCTCCTTCAGATTGGACACATGAATCAAGCACTAGTGGTAACATGAGAAACCTTGTTAGTTTATCGAAATTATTCCGCCAGCTGAAGCCACACCTAATTGGAACCTCCCACAGGGAACTAACCACATCTAGTCAACTAAGCATAACTACTGGAGACACACCCAAAGGAAATGAGACACGCCCACTACCAAGAACAGCCTCAGAGCATAAGAAAGTCAATTCCCTTCCACTAGTTGATAGTGTTGGTTCTAGAATCAACGATAAATCCACTGTACCTAATCCCAAAACTAATCCACAGTCAGGAGGTGATGAAGAAGATAATTCTAATGATCCATGGAACTACAAGAAAGGAGGCGGAGCTGGAGAAACTGAAGATTTCACACACAATGATCTGAGTTCTGATTCAATGCTTCAGCTAATGCAGCCTCCAGTTACTGCCTTGGAGCTTTTCGATAGTTTAGATAATCCTACGAGTCATAATGACATCACTATGACATCACACGACCCATACAGACTCACTGATAACCCACAGAGTGTAAGTACATTATTAATTTATTATTAATTATCTACTAATTAATAGGGGTATGTGTATCCATCCCCTGATATTGAGAAGAGAGGTGATCGATCTGTTCACTCCATAACTCAAAGAAAGAACAGCAATGGGCCCAGTAGTGTATATAATGGAGCTGTACTCTCACAGTTTGTTCCTGCATCTACTGATTATAATTCAAGACCTTCTTCTGTTAGGAAGCGTAGTAACCTTCACAGTGCTGGTGGCCATAAAGCAGCAGATAAATCTACTGATACTGCTGGTAGCTCAACTAGCAGGAAATCAGGGCACAAGTCACGCGTTGCTAAAGCTGTTCTTGACTTTCACCATCAAAGGAAATCTCTTTCAAAAATGACTGGAGACTCAACCAGCAGGCCACAGACAAGTGGTAACATACCTTTTGCACGTGAGCTGAACAGTTTTAATAAATCACAAGCAAAAGACAAAAGGATACAATCAGGGAACCATGAGACTAGAAGAGGAGAAGGAGAGAGAAAAGGAAAAGGACTCAATAATAGACCATCGTCCACTGCTGGAGGCATTCCAACAAGAGACAAAGGTTACTCAATTAGATATACTTCAAGATTGAACTCTCATGAAGAGAGTAGTAATACTGAGATACCACTTGTTGATCACAGGGCTAGTGATGGTAGTAAAGTTTTTCCAACTACAGTATCAATAATGCTTAATTCTTCTAGCGAATCCAGGCCTACTTCTAGGCAGCATCAACCAAAACCACTTCAATTGAGATATTACTCAAATTATAAAAGAGGATTGTTTTAATTTATTATGCATCAACAATCAATGGCATTTTATTTCATCTCATTATGTGTATAATTTATTTTTAACAATAAAATAATAATAATTAATAACAAAAACTATACTATAGTCTTTACTAATCAATAATACAGCTTTAAGTATGCTTCTTTCCGTTTTAATTTCTTTGTATCTTTCTCACTTTGAAGCTGCAATTGCAAGTTCAAAATGTCACAGTACTGAGTTCTTATTGAAACTTACAATGATTTTGGGAGGAAACCCTGGAAACTCATGACTATGTATAGCCTTGCAATCTCGTACTTTAAAATAGCGACTTACTAACCTTCAAATAATGATAAATTTTCATAATTATTATTAATGTGGAATATTAATCTACTGTAGTATTATCCACTTACTTGGCTCTCATTGGGTTTTGTGCTGTCGTTAGTGAGTTAAAGCACTTCATGCAGAGTGTCTTATTTTCTGTTTTATGTTCATAATAATCTCCTATATGGTCTGCCCTACATGTATCACACTGCATTATAGTACAAATAATAATAACAATTATTAGTTTAAGTGCTTACTTTTTCTGCTATTCCGTTGGTACATTTAATTTTGACCGTTTCTTTGAGCAGTCGTCTTCCTCCAAAGGAATACTCATACTCCATTCTTTTATCCAAATCAACATCATGCTTATACTTCCCTGGACTATAATGCATGCAGTATTATTAAAAAGCAAGCCAGTCAGGATTATTTGATACCCTGGTGAAATGGTTTCATATTGTCCAGGTGGAAACCTTGGACAGGAGGCGCCAAAAGGTTTATATTCATCTCTAATGAGCTGATACCTTACTGACTGATATTCAGCTGGACTAGGAAATAATGACATCTATGCATGTTAATAAGACATAATGATCAGTTTCCACAAAATTATTGTTATCTTTACCTTTGCAAGATCTTCTCTTGGTTTAGCAGTACGACAACCAAAGTACCATCCTTTGAGACTCTTGGGTTTCTGATTCTGTGGGATTAAGAAAAGTTCAACCTATAGAGGAAAAGGAGAGAGAGAGAGATGTTAAAGTATCATGGTGTATTTTATTTCATTTTACAGGATGTCTGTCGTAGGATCCTGGCCCAATGTGAGGTTGTCCTCTAAGACATTGCTCTATTCCTAGTCTTGTGGGGCTAGAGTGCATTGGAAACATAAGCCTGGGGACATTACTACCAAATGCTATCAAAGAATCTACAGAAAGAAGATATAAGAATGTGTTCATTAGTAGTGTTTGTAGATCTAGTCTGGTACCATTATTCTGTTCTTCAAAGATCATGATTGTTTCCTTGCTGTGTTTACTGTTTGTTTCAGAAGATGAAAATAAACTGTTTAAGTGGGCTAAACGTTTATTTTACAAGTCAAAAACTTACTTACAGATAAGTAGGGCAAAACCTCTTCCAGGCTCTTTGCAGTAACTGTTGATGCTGAGGTGAGATATTACCACTTCTTTGCGTTGTTTTAATGCCTCCTGAGCTCCACCCTTCTCTGGAATGCAGCAAAGTTTAGTGAATATCAAGTGACAGGGAAGTGGTATTTTAGGGAAGTGATAGGTCACATGTCGTCTAAAAAAGAGACTGGGACAGGATTAAAGCATTTTCTCATCTCTTCTTCTATAGCTCTCTCTTCTACTAATCGATTCTCCTCTACCAGCCATTACAAAGCCACCATCATGAGGTTTGGTGTAGAGCTGCTGGTTGTGTTTCTGGCTGTTCTTCAATGTACCGGGTTCATTGTAACGTAAGACTCCCCCCTCTCTCCCTCACTCATAAAACCTCTTTCTCCAGATATATTTTAGCTGTTAATGATGGCCACGTTACACCAGAGTTCCCCTACATTAGTGATACAGGTGGCAAACCACCTGAGAGTTGCGTATTCACATTGATCTGCTGTGTTTCAGGGATTATCAGTAAGCGGCTGTTTGTCTTTATCTCCGGCTCCCAAATGCTACCATAACAACAGTTGTTTGTTAAGTAAAGTTTACAGTCTTTTTAAAAGCATAAATTCCCGGGCAATCGATCTGACTTCTTTAAAGTTGACACAAATTGGCCAAGTTTTATGAGTTTTGTGATGCATTTGTAAACTAGGTTTTAATGATCCTTTTACACATAACCTCTATTTGTTCTCTCTCTCTCTTCTCTTAGCGTTACTGATAATGTACATCAGATACGTTCACATCAAACAATACTACCAAATGAGTATCAATAAAATACTGTTCCTCAATCCTTTAACGTTTTTTATCGGAATACTCTCAGTCTTTGGACTTTTACTTGTTGGAGCTTTCCAGGTACTTAATAACCACACCCACTGATAACTCTGCCCACTTTAGGACGACGAAGTTTCAATTGTTCATATGATTGGTGCCGCCATGGTATTTGGTTTTGGTATTGTATACATGTGGCTACAGACTGTAGTGTCTTATAAAATATACCACGCTAGCTTGACTCGCCACGTTAGCAGTGTGGTCATCATTTTAAGATTGTTCTTATCTTTAATGGCAACCATTTTCTTCATTATGGGTATGTTGTTATTAGAGCCAGTATATTGCATCCTCCCTTTCTTGTGTAGTCATGGTAACAATGTATGTTGCTGGTCATATAAGAAATCAGTCCTCACTTGACTATGACCCAGCTCATTGGACCAGCAAAGATCCTGTAAGATAATCACTAGTTCTATTTATTTGTTTTACTAATAATTCAATTATTTGTAAGATGGATATTTCCCCTATTATGCTCTACCCTATGAAGTTGTGCCCCAAATTTAGATTAGTCAGATAACAGATTGCAGCTGCTTAATGTACTCATTCCCTCCTGATAGTCACATGTATTCTTAATGATATTCATAAGTTTACAGTTCACATACTTTACACTGCCATAACAATACTGATAGTTACTTATTATTATAGACTATTATTATTATTAATTACAGGGTTATCCTCTTCATTTAACCAGTACTATATCAGAGTGGTGCCTAGGATTAGCATTCCTAGTCTTCTTCTTAACATTCCACACTGATTTCTCAAGAGTGAGTCTCATTGTGTCCGTATCATTGCGACAAGAGTACATGACACTGAACGAGAACACACCTCTAAGACTTTGAACTAGCAGGTGGACACTATCTGTTCCCAGCTGCTGTTTTGATGCATTTTTTGTCATAATCGTGTTTGTGTATTCATTCTCTACTTTTATTTTTTGTCCCTCCCCTCTCTCTTCCTCCTTGCCTAAAAGTTCATCGTCTTTATTTTAAAAGATGACAAAAATGACACTTAATTAAATATTCAATAGAAAGAGGGCCAGGGGGCAGGTTAAGTGGATCTGGATTCTTCCTCATCTCATGTGGTAGTCTTGCCTCTTGTGGTATTCCATTAACTCACCGTCAAAATCAAAAGTGATCACAAAATCAAGATCACGCTATATAACGAAAAACATTGACCACATTTCTAATTAAATATTCATTGACCACACCCCCATAATTACCTTATTTTTGGGATTCTTTCCGACAGTAATTGTACCAGACAATTGCTCTCCCATTTTAACAGTGAGACAGTCCTCAATATAAAACACAGTCTGCTTCCAGTGAGTATAGCGAGCGGCAGGGGCTAAGGAGGCGGAGTCAAAAAATGGGCGTGGTTCATAAAAGTGGGAGTGGCTTGATACTTACAGGTGGTAATGGTGGTACGTTTGTGACATTTGGTGAAGTCCACAGTAAAATAGGCTACCAGAGCATCAAGATAATCGTTATGGGTTGCTGTCAATATGTACGGAGATGAAAATGATAAATCTTCAGATTTGACTGTATTAAGATCAATCTCCTACAACAAGAATATAAATATTTCTGTCAATATTCTATACTTACTTTCACAAGACAGTGATCACAGCAAACCTGTCTATTGTCCACTACATCAACCAATGGCTCCTTCAGTGCAATGTCCCTGATGCTGCTCATGTTAAAACCATAAACTGACTCCCACCCTAGAGGAAGGAGGGAGAGCAGCTGTCACTAACAATACAAGTAAGTCCTACAGTATATCTTATCATCTTTATACTTCCTGTCTTCAATGGCAGTCACATAAAGTGATGCTCTATCAGGAAACAATAATCCACCAGGTTTCTAGATTGATGGGTATTAATAACTAGCCACACCCATTGACTCCACCTACCAGGAACTTGTCCCTAGCGAATATAACAGTGTCTAACATGCTCTCATAAAAGAGGCAGTATCCCATCCATTCTGACACGATTACATCAACATGTTTGATTGGTAACTCGATCTCTTCCATTTTCCCTTTTATCAATGTAACCCCTATACAAGGAAAGGATATCGCTACAATCTGATTGGTCAGTTTGTACTTACGATCGGTCATCCCATTGTCACGAATAATATCACGAGCTTGATTAATAATATTAGAACAATCCACCTGTTAGAACGGTAATTATGGAATTCAATCCATGATCATCATTAATATTAATAATCAATAATTAATAATTATTATTATCATTATTACTGATAACTTACTCCATAAACGTGCTTAGCTCCTGCCCGTACAGCAAACATGCTCAGTATTCCAGTGCCACACCCCACATCAAGAATCACCTTCCCTTTAAACAAGTGTCTGTTGTGATACATTGCATTCCGGTACGTTAAAGTACGAATCTCATCCTTTAACATTTCCTCGTGTATGCCTGTGATTATAGTCACATGATCAGGGTCCAATATCACGTGATCACTCACCAAAATGCGAATAAGAGTCAAAGTAGTAGTCCTTGCTTGTTAAGTCTCCATCACATTCAGCCCCGCCCACCTCTCTCTTCTCTTCCTCCATGTCACTGGATAGGCTTGATAGCTCTGAAGATGTCTTTGGCTTCTTTGCTTCTGGTTCCTACGAAATAATAATCATAATACCCTTCCCTCTCTCTCTCTCCTCTCTCACTACAATCTGAATTCTATCACTCATTGCTGCCATGTGTCCTAGCTCCACCCATAAACGAGCCACGCCTACACACGTTGCTGCAATTTCAGCCCCGCCCATACAATTGACAAATTTTCTGTGTAAATTTTAAATTTTTGATTCTGAATCTGCCACAGCAATAGTTTTAGCATCAGTCTGGTCTTCAGTACTTTCTCCTGCTTCAGTGGTATGCAAATCAGCTTCAGTAGTATGGGTATCAGCTTCAGCGGTATGAGAATCAGCTTCAGTGGTAAGGGTATCAGCTTCAGCGGTATGAGAATCAGCTTCAGTGGCATGGGTATGAGTTGTTGATTGATCTTGTCTGCTCTTATAGAAATCGTGAAGTTGCAATGTGTGTAACCAATGGAGAAATCTGCAAAATAAATTAAATAATGATGACGTACATCTATGTTATCAAATAGTTATAATTATGGATAATTTTGGAGCCGTTTTCCCAAAAAAATCCCAAGGCTTTAGTCCTTTCTTTTTTGCAAAAATATGTTACTTTTTTTAAATGGTCATAAATAAAAAAGCTTTAGTCAGAATCAGCTCAAACTTGCTACACAGCATAAGGACATCAATATGCATCAGAAAATGTAATAAAAATTTGGGATGATTTCGGAGCCGTTTTTTGGAAAAAACCATGGGCTATAGCCTTGGGTATTTTTCAGAATTTTGACGTTTTCTTAAAATGGCCGTAACTTGAAAAATTGAAGTCGGAATCAACTGAAACTTGCTACACAGCAAAAGGACATCAATATGTATTAGAAAATGTAATAAAAATTTGGGGTGATTTCGGAGCCATTTTTTGGAAAAAACCATGGGCTATAGCCTTGGGTATTTTTCAGAATTTTGGCATTTTCTTAAAATGGCCGTAACTTGAAAAATTGAAGTCGGAATCAGTTCAAACTTGCTATGCAGCATAAGGATATCAATATGTATCAGAAAATATAATAAAAATTTGGCGTGATTTCGGAGCCGTTTTTAAAAAAAACCATGGGCTATATATAGCCTTGGGTATTTTTCAGAATTTTGGCATTTTCTTAAAATGGCCGTAACTTGAAAAATTGAAGTCGGAATCAGTTCAAACTTGCTATGCAGCATAAGGACATCAATAGGTATCAGAAAATGTAATAAAAATTTGGGGTGATTTCGGAGCCGTTTTTTGGAAAAAACCATGGGCTATAGCCTTGGGTATTTTTCAGAATTTTGGCATTTTCTTAAAATGGCCATAACTTGAAAAATTGAAGTCGGAATTAGCTCAAACTTGCTACACAGCATAAGGACATCAATATGTATTAGAAAATGTAATAAAAATTTGGGGTGATTTCGGAGCCATTTTTTGGAAAAAACCATGGGCTATAGCCTTGGGTATTTTTCAGAATTTTGACGTTTTTTTAAATGGCCGTAACTTGAAAAATTGAAGTTGGGATCAGCTCAAACTTGCTACACAGCATAAGAACATCAATATGCATCAGAAAATGTAATAAAAATTTGAAGTGATTTCGGAGCCATTTTTTGGAAAAAACCATGGGCTATAGTCTTTGCTTTTTTCTGAAAATTCGCTAATTTTTATAACTCAAAACTTCAAGTCGGAATCAGCCCAAACTTTAAGAACATGTAATAAGTACATGGTTCTAAATGTTTATCTTACACGTGTTCCCTGAGTTCAGTCTCTATGATGTGTCTGTAAATATATTCATCTTTGAAACGACTGACAGTATCCTGAAAGATTACTATAGTATACAATATGTCAATTATTAATCTACTTCATATTCAGTCCATTCAAGCTTCTCGTGGACCCCATCATCTCCGAAACGACGATTATAAGATTTATAATAAACTTGATCAAGAAACAGGCCAAGAGCAGGAGCCCGAGGTATGTCAGTCTAACGAGAGAAAAGACTTTTGTAAGTACTTAAATACTTAATAATTAACTACCTGAGGTGGTTCAAATGCTTGAGTTATAGCGTCGTCATTCATGTAGCCTCTGACAACTGCAATGACCAATCCTAACACAATACATTGATTCATACATGACTGGATCATTGATTTGAATCACTCACCGATCATCTTCCTGATCTGATGAATCATGAAGCTCTGTCCTTCAACATTCAGTGATACAAACTCAAGATCATTCTTAACAAATGGTGAACCAATCACAAAGGACATAATATATCTATGGCAACTGGGATCAGTTGGTTTTCTAAGGGTGGAGGGAGAGAAGGAAGAAGGGTTTAATATGATACAGTTGATTCTTACTTTCCAGAAGTGAAGTTGTGAAACTTGTGAGTGCCTTTATACATATTTAATAAAGCTTGTATCCTATTTATTTCAGTAGCTAATAAATGAATAAATAAATGAATTAATAATAATCTCTGCTTACCAGTAATCCTGTAATCCATATTAGTAGCCTGATAAATAATAATAATAATAATAATAATAATAATAATAATAATAATAATAATAATGAATAATTAAACAATAATTCTTACTTTAAAAGGAGCAAACACATAAGTTGGTAGCAAGTACTCATATAGTCTTGAAGTGCAGGCATTCTTACTATTGAAACTTTTAGAAACCCTCTTCAAACCTAAGCAGTGTAATTCCCAATAACTCAATGTTACTACAATTACCAATAATTCTGATTTGTTCTGGGAGGTGCTCATTAATAGCTGAGACCATGGACTGATGAGGTACCATGTAAATATAATAAAAATTAATAACTACTAATAACTACTATTGATAACTTATCTTTAGTGACACTACTTGTCTTGCAGCTGACACTCCTTTGTCAGTTCTTCCACAGCGTTGAAAGCCGAGCTTGTTCTGACTGTCTTTATGAGCCTCAGATATTGCTCCTGCTTTCCACAGTGCAGTCATGAGCTCTCCTTCAATAGTAGGGACTCCTGGGTTCCTTAGGGGTGTGGTTAAGAGGTGTGGCTAGATTTATTAATAGTTATTAACTTACATTTGCATCCCCATGTACCCTTTACCACAATAAGCTATGACTAGTGCACACTTTCGTCTTTTCTAATAAATACGTAATTATTATAATTAATTATTCATAATTAATATACCAATAATGATTTATTCTCTTCAACTCCATTGCCTTCTGCTTGTTCTTCTTCTTGTGTTTTTATTCTTTTTGCTGGAGGTTCAAGGGATTCAGCCATTATTGGAATCTTCTCTCTCCACTTAACAATGTGTCTCCATGCTTTTCTTAATATTAGCATAATTAATTAACTAATTAATTAATTATTCATCACCTCATCAGGCTCATCTTCGGTATTTCTCCGTATACTAATAAAAGCAAAGCGGGAAATTACAAAAAGAACAGGCGGAGAGGAATGGCTACTGCTCAGTTAGTTAGGAAAAAAGTTGACAAACAGAAAATTGGGACGGTAAGAGACTCATTATTCAAATGGTTTATCTCTTTCTAGTGGTCTAGCGTATTCCCAGTGGAACAAGTCACCCAGCAACAGTCAACATTATTCGTAAAGAAGCTACTGGCTGTGGCTGTGAGTCACTGCTTATTCCTCAATTTTAATTATTTTTCTCACACTTTAGGTGTCAAATATCACTTACCTTAGGTACAAACTATCAACGCTGACTTTGCAAGTATAATTTTTCATTTTTTCAGGACAATATTCCCTGAGCATGCTTTTGGGGATCGTTGTTTAGAAGGTTATTCTTCATCATATTATTAATTTATTTGTATATCGAAATAGATCTTAATCTCAAGATATTGAGGGATGACAGTGCTTGCCCTGGTGCATGTCAAGTTATTAAATGGTGGGTAATTTTATTTTTAATTTATTTATTAATCTTACGACGCACACTCAAAGGGTCAAAGGTTGCTTCGATGCTCTTGATAAGAAATATGTACGTTAATAGTCAATAAATGATAATAATTCTCATTTTATTTCTTTTCATCTCATAGCTGCGTATGATAGTGATGTCAATTTATAGAAATGAAAAAGAACCAGATGTGTGTACACACTTATATGTAATAATAATAATTATTATAACTGTCCTTCTCTCTCTCTCTCTTAGGCTGTTGTTGAGTCTTACACATTCAAGGTAAATTGTACATAATAATAATAATAATACACTCCCTCCTCTCTTTCTCTCTCTCTCTCTCTCTCTCTCAGTTTTCTTACACCACTGACAGGACTGATGATTCTATCAGTATATATCGTAACGGAACTAAACTAGCACAAGCAGCCAGTCCGAATGAGACACGTAAAGCTACCACAACATTATTAAGAACCATCGTAGTACTGACACAGACACTGAAACCTTTACCAGGTAATAATGGGAGGGATTAGTTAATTAATTGTCAATTAATTATTAGACGAGGCACTAATGACAATGAAACTGTTTTATTATGATGAAGGTAATTAATTTATTAATATTATATTATTAAATCTGTGATGTATTTATTATGCTTTAGTAACTCCTCCTGATTATGAGCCACCTGGCTTTAAGGTATTATTATTAATTATTATTGATTATTATTAACTATTATTGATTAATTAGGCTGGAGAGGATACTGATGATAATTTTATTAACGAGCCAATGAATATTAATGTGGGAGACATTTACACTGTAAGGCATTAATTTGTGATTTTTAAACATTTAAACTTTATTTTATTTTGTAGCCATTTCATTCGTAAGTTAAAATAAGTTCTTTTGCAGTACAGGGTAACTGCTATTCATTCAAACATACATACATGATATACATACATGTACTCTTTCAGTGTTAAATTAAGGATAAAGACAAGTGCTGATCAGTTTGTATGTGAAGATGGAGGAGTAAAAGATGAAGGTACTCAAGATAATGATGGAGACATCACTGTAGAACAGGAACTGGATACAGCAATAGCTTCAACTAACAACAACAGTAATAATGACAACAATGATAATAATATTTATTTATTTGTTATAGGTATTGCTACTGAGCCTTCTCCTATGGAACAAGGTTGAGCTAATTATTATTATTATTATTATTATTATTATTAATATTATTATTAATTATATTTACTTAAAGCTGATATTAATGAAGATGCTCCTTCTCCTCCATTACTTGGTAAAGGACCACCAGTTGATACTGATTCTCTCATTGTGAAATGTCCCTGTGGCTATAACGAAGTACAGTACTAACAATATATGCAAGTAACTTTCTTAATATTAGGATGAAGGTCTGATGGTAGCATGTGAATCATGCCATTACTGGCAACATGCTAACTGCTTTGGACTAAGAACAGCTGATGATGTACCTGAACTACACTACTGTGACCTCTGTCACAAAGTTAGTGTATTAGCAACTCATAACCACTCTTTCTCTCTGAAGGCTGGTAGTGGTTCAATCTGTACAGATATTCAACTGGTAAAGATGGGCCTCAGCGAGAGAAGGTTCTTTTGTTTATGGCGTCGTTTGTTACTCTTGTGTTTAAAAATACCAAGGATTATACCTTACCATCTTGTCAAAAAAATGAGTGAGAGATTAATTAGGAGAGACTGTCTTCACTGCCTCTCTCTCTTTCTCTGTTAGGTGTTAGCAGTATTATTGCTCAGCGTTTAGTTGCTCGTCTTGAGGAAGAAGGGTTTGTTAAAGCACCAAAAAGAGGGTAAGGACTACTCAATCACACCACTGTATTTCATGTTCATTCAGCAATGGACGCCTATGGAAGGTTATATTGAAAGATGTCATTGAATCAGTTGCGCTAAAGAAATATTTCAAGACAGAAGTTGATAGTCCACTTGAAAAAACACAAACAAGGAGAAGGAGCAACAAAAGTGATAAAGATGAAGCTAGTAATAAAGGAGTTACTGTTGAACAATTAACAGTTAAGACATCTTCGATGAATCTAAAACAATCAAACGATAAGGTAAGGCTAAAGAATAGTGTTTATACATTAAGATTATTCTTTTATAAGTTGCATGTAGTGTATCAAGGAATTTAGCCATTGTTTATTAGTTTAAATGATTACATCCCAACTATAAAAGTGTCTAACTGTCTCTTTTAGTCAGCACCAGATACTGCTGCTAACACTTCAGTAGACGATGGGAAGAACCCAGACCCACCAGTGGTGCGTAGGTCACCACGTCTTGCTGCCAAAAGACCTCGCTCACTGGTGGATCCTACAGTTGAATTCCAACTATCAAACAGTCAAGATATCATTGATCTGCCACAGGAAACTGGTAGAGTGAAGAAAAGAAGAAAGATCAGTATAGTATCTAAAGTATTACTTGTATGAAGAGAAGGAGATTACCTATAACAATGTACATGTATTATAATTAATTCATGTTGTTCTTAACTCCATATGTATATATATTATCTGTATCTATGTGTATGTATTATCACTAATAAATGTATTATAACTAACACTATCCATCACTTATATTGTCATATGTCTATTATATTACACAGTTTTAAATATTACAGTCCAAAGGCTCGTCGATTAATTAATCATTTAAATATTTGAAATGGAGTCTGTTCTCTTTTCTTCCATTTTAAGAGTTTCTTTCTCCTCCATTTTGGGATGTACTCAGCTCGTCTCTCCTTAGCTAATGTCTGACACTCTTCCTCAGCTACTGACAGATAGGTTCTTGAAAGAACGTTCTCTACCTGCAGGGGAAGGGCGTTTAGAAGAGTAGGTGTGGCTTGACTTTACCCTGGCAACCATTACAGCTTCCTTTGCCCGGTTCATTTCCATTGATTTAGTGAATTTCCTCACTCTTCGATGCTTTCCTGTCCACTGGAGACCAGGCGTACTTCTGCTACCGAACAAAATCCTACTTAACCACATCTCTCAGGTAGTCAGCTAGGCACATGAATATCCTATGCAAACAACCCCGGAATAGTATACTAGAACCCACGTGTATGCACGTGGGTATGTGTTCAATTTACACGTGCCGGCATGTGTTTATAGTATCCGGAATTTCAGGATGCATCGTGTTACTGTTTACAATAAAGTTATTAAAAGGTTATTAAAAACAGGTGGACAATTTCGTGGTGACATTGTCTCTCCTTTCTCTCCCTCTCTTTTGCAATGGCTACATCAGCTCCAGTTACAGCAGGGGACAGAGACAGCTCTGAAGGTTACCGCTCGCTAGTTGATCCAGCAGAAATATTCACATACTTCACAGAGAAGGCCTGGGACGTACCGCAGATAATTGGCTCTTTCTCTTTGCTCAAAGACAAACTGGGCATAGATAAGGAGGCGTATGGAGTCTCCCTTTATCACTCTTTGAAGAGCAAACTAACGCACTGGAAGGCAAAGACCCTCTGGGAGCTTCTGGACAAGAAAGTAAATAATATTAACTGAACAAAGCAACATTGTGTGTCTGTTTATAAATAATGTACATAAGATTTTGTAATGTGTAATGACAACATTTGGGTGGCATTCAGTTTATTTTAGCTCCGTGTTATAAAAATGTTTTCATTTAGCATTCACATGATGTCTCTATTGTTGCTTCCCATAACAAATTTCCCTAACTCTCTCTCCTCCTCTCTCTCCCTCTCTCTCGTAGGTTCAACTTAACGAGTATAAGAACCAAAAGGCGTGTCAAGGTACCTCGGTATGCGTCGTTGGGTGTGGTCCCGTTGGTATGAGGTTTGCTATTGAGGCTGCGTTGCTAGGCTGTGACATTGTCGTTGTGGAGAAGCGACCTTATTTCTCTCGCAACAATGTTTTGCATTTGTGGCCATTCACTATTGACGACTTGAAGAGGCTAGGGGCTAAGAAGTTTTATGGACAGTTTTGTGCTGGCTCTCTTGATCATATCAGTAAGAACCTGTTCCTCCCTCTCTCTCTCTCTTTTTCTCCTCTCTTACTCAGCTGGCATTTACTACAAATATTTTAAATATTATTGATTATACCTGACATCTTTTCCCTTCGATCCACTTCATCGAACTTGAGAATTAGAGAACATGGACTTTGATAATATCTTTATAATCGTTGCAATTTGTAGCATTAATGAACATGGCCATCATGTACATGTACATGTAGCGTAACATAAACTTGTGTCAGCATAAATTTGTTTGTATATCGAAACATGTGATGATCATGATTTTTCATATTTATGATATTTACTATTTGCAATTTGGCATATTACGTATCATTCCTTTTCATCTGATTCCTTTTATAAGCCAATAAAATGATAAACATAAAGACAAAATGCCAAACGGTTCACATTCTTTTCCTTCTCTTAGGCATCAGATCGCTACAGTCAATACTACTAAAGACCTCACTCATGTTTGGGGTAAGGATTTATTTTGGTATCGAGTTCGTTAAAATTAAAGAACCTGGGGGCGGGAGGGCGTGGCATGCTGACTTCCTCCCTAGCAACCATCCACTTAACGACATAGACTTTAGTGTCCTGGTTGGTGCCGAGGGTAAGAACAGTCGGATACCTGGTTTTGATAGGAAGGAGCTGAGAGCTAAGCTTGCTCTAGCCATCACTGCTAATTTCATCAATCATCGGACACAGGATGAAGCAGCTGTTCAGGAGATTAGTGGAGTTGCTTTCATTTTCAATCAAAAGTTCTTCAAGGACTTACGAGAGGATACCGGGATAGACCTTGAGAATATCGTCTATTATAGAGACGACACTCACTACTTCATAATGACTGCGAAGAAGGACAGTCTGCTGGATAAAGGAGTCCTGATTAAAGTAATTGAAAATGATTGTATGTTATGAGATATTAGTAATTAAAAATCGTTTATAGGCTATAATAGTAATCGTGTTAATTATTATTATTAATAGGATTATCCTGATGTCCAACAGCTGTTGGCTCCAAGTAATAGGAACATGAAGAAAATGTGTGAATATGCCATTGAAGCAGCTGATTGGTCGACTGAACTACCACAGCTGGACTTTGCTGTAAGAGAGAGAGAGGGGGGAGAGAGGGTGAAAAAGGGAGAGAGAGTTGGGAAATAGAGATATGAAGAGGTTACTTGCATTTGTTTTGTAAACATTACTTTTTACTTTCAGTTAAGTGGTAAATTAATTATTTAATTACCTGTTCCTATTTCCTAGTACAGTGTACATAGTGTGTATTCATTTCCCATTTCTCCCCCTTCTTTCTCCCCCCTTCTCCCTCCTCCTCTCTCCTCTCCAATAGATGAATCACAAAGGTCAACCTGATGTTGATCTGTTTGACTTCACCTCAATATACCAAGCAGAGTATGCAGCAAGAGCAGTGAGTAGAGATGACACTGATCTCCTTATTTGTCTCGTTGGAGACAGTTTAGTGCAAGTAAGACATCTTGAAATGGAGAATTATCTCCTTTTCAATTTTCATGAAATTTAACCAAAGACCATGCATATAGTACAGGGACTTTGGTCTTTGGTAATAATAAGTGCATGTACACATGTAGTAATTGACAGAATGGACTATGCATGTACATGTATATAGCATGCAGTTCATTTTTTGGTTGTTATTCATTTGTTATTTCATTATTTACTTTCTGTATCCATTACTCCATTAGCCGTTTTGGCCCCAGGGCACTGGGTGTGCCCGTGGCTTCCTCAGTGCAATGGATGCTGCCTGGATGGTCCGTGGGTTTGGAGAAGGACGTAAAGTACTTGAGCTACTAGCCGAGAGGGAGAGCCTCTTTCAAAGACTCACTCAAACTAAACCAGACAATCTTTCAAAGAAATTTGCAGCTTACACCATTGACCCTAGAACAAGATACCCTAACCTTAATATAGGGGTGAGTGTATAGTCCAGCTGTGTTGTTTATTTGTTGTTCAATAGATCGTAAAACCAGCTAATGTTAAGCAGTTGTATGACTTTGATGGTGAATTGGACCTGACCCCTCCTTCTCCTCAAGCCACGCCTCCTCAACCCCCGCCTCCTTTAGCCACACCTCCTTTAGCTACACCTGTGAATAATAACGGTATATTTAATCAGTTTTTATTTAATTTTAATTATTGATTCATTTTAGTATCGTTAGCACCTCCTGAAATTACACCTACAAAACTAACACCTTCTAAACCTAAGACCACGCCTTCAATAACCACACCCAATGTGACCACACCTCCAAATGATATCGGCTCAAAGGCCACGCCTACAAGTACCACACCTGCAATAGAGACGACTCCAAAAGGCACTCCTACTATCACTCCAAAGAGAGTAGCCCCTCCTCCTCCTAAACCATTGCGTAAGACCCCCTCACGTCCCATTAACCAAGCAGGTCAAGTTACCCGGGCATTATATGGAACACCTGAGAGTAAGCCACGCCCATAACTCCACCCTTGACCACACCTATTCTTATCTAGGTGATAAAGTGTTGGCTGATAAGCAGGTGATAATGAAATGGTTCAAGGAGGAGCTGAAGGATTATCCTAACCTGAGAATTAATGATTTAGCAAGGTCGTTTAGAGATGGGATGGTCCTCTGTTCATTAATTCATCATTACAATCCAACCATAATGTAAGCACACATTGTGTCTACATACAATTGATTGTAGTGAATTTACACTAATGGGTCTTTGAAATATAGAGTGATCTACAATGTATAAGTTAAATGCTATTAATTTTAAAATTCTTAAATCAAACATACCCCAATGCATCAGTAACTGCTAATATAATGCACACACGATTAAAATTGCACTGACAAATAATTACATATTTATTCATGTTTCATTTGCTCCTCTAGCCCTCAGTTCTCTTCCCTCTCTTCTGGTAATCAAATGACCAATAATAAGTTAGCGTTCTCTCTACTGGAGAAGCACTTCAACATCCCTCAGTTGATAAAACCCTCCGAAATGAACGACCCTGATCGCCTAACCCTCTTCACGTACTTGTCCTCAGTCTACGAGACCTTCCTTAATTTAGAGCCTTTACCTCTAGCATCAGTCACTTCTTCAGGTGCTACTCCTTCCAGCGGCTCTAAGAAAGGGAAACTGATGCGGAAGTTAAGTAGGAAGAACTCTAAGAGTCTTTTATCAGTCAGTCCAGCGGACTCATGGGGTACTGATACAAACAGTTTGAGGCGGAGCCTCTCTCCGAATAAAAAAGAGCAAAAGAGCCGAAGGGAGAAGAAGGAGAAGGTCCAAGAGACGATAAAAGAGAAAGAGGAGAAGGAGACAACCCCTCCTCCTGCTAAAGGTGGAGCAGCTGCTACAGGAACTGAGACTAATGCTAAATCAAAAGGACAGTCTGGCCAAGGGCCGAATACTCCAAAATCAGCTCCTAATGTTCAAAAGGTATGACACATTGCTATAAATAGAATTCACGATGATGTAATGATGATGTACTATTAATAGCACGTAAATTGTTGCTAAAAGTGTATTACCATTAATTGTTACTATAAATAGAATTTACAATGATTTAATGATATGCTAATAATAGCATGTATTAATATTGATTGTTACTATTATTAGACTGGTCCTCGTCCTATCAGTACTTTTGGCTCACCAGCTGTGGCTAGTGACATTTGCTTCTTTTGTGAGAAAAAAGTGTATTTGATGGAGAAAATGTCAGCAAACAATGTCTTCTTTCATCGGTAGGCGTCATTTAGCACATTTTAATTTAATTTAATTTTTTTGTTTTTTAGTAATTGTTTTCGTTGCTCTCATTGCAACTCTCAGTTGAATCTCGGGAACTTTGCAATGTCAAAGGGAGAAAACGGAGCACCTGGAAAGTTCTTTTGTAAACCTCACTACCGACAATTGTTTATGGCAAACCCAGAGGTCATTATTATTATTATTATTATTATTATTATTATTATTATTATTATTATTATTATTATTATTATTGTTACTATTATTAGGCTATTAATTATGCTCGCAGTCAGCCTGAGAAGGACAAAAGTTTGTCTCCTCCTCCTACCTCTCCCTCTCAATCAAATCTCCCTCCGATATCTGAGGATGAAGTGGCACCAGCTGCTCCTAATTCTGTAGTTCCTAAAGATGACGAAGAGGTAATAGAAGCCAGAGAAAGGAAAAGGACTCTCACTCAAAAGTTCTCGGACATGTTTCGAAGACGATCATCACGTTCAAGCAGCAAAAGCCCATCACCTGAAAAAGTCAGAGATCGAGAGGGGGGGGGAGAGAGGAGAGAGATTTGATAACTGGTTACCTTTTGTTCTTATAGACTGTTCCTAAACCTAAAAAAGATGAAAATCCGATACTTTATGAGGCGCCACCCACTCCACCAGAGGAATCACCTGTGACCACACCTACCACTACCAAACCAACCATCACTCCATCAGTAGAAGTAACTCCAGATACTACAAGCTCAAGTCCTTTCCGTAAACGAAGTACTAAAATCCGTGGGCGTTCTGGTACGACCCCACCCCCAAGGTCTGACGGTGCTCAGCATTTGTTGAACAGTAAAAAGAGGCGTGGTCAGGCTAGTCTAGTCCGACCAATCATAGCGGTTCAAGACGAGGAGGACGATATAGCTGTGAGCGAGAGACAGAAGCAACAGGAGAGGTTCAGGGAGGCCCAGGAGATACAGAGAGAGATGAGCCAAATTGAATTACAATATGAGGAATTTGAGGAAATAGCACGAGAAATAGAGCAGAATCTGCGAGATGCTGAAGGGAGTGAGTTATTAATAATTATTATTATTATCATATAACCCAAAAATTATTTGTGAAAAACAGCTCAAACTTGCTACGTAGCATAAGGACATCAATGTGTATCAGAAAATGTAATAAAAATTTGGGGTGATTTCGGAGCCATTTTTTGGAAAAAACCATGGGCTATATAGCCTTGGGTATTTTCAGATTTTTGATGCTTTCTTAAAATGGCCGTAACTTGAAAAATTGAAGTCGGAATCAGCTCGAACTTTCTACGCAGCATAAGGACATCGATATGTATCAGAAAATGTAATAAAAATTTGGGGTGATTTCGGAGCCATTTTTTTGAAAAAACCATGGGCTATAGCCTTGGGTATTTTTCAGATTTTACCATTTTTTAAAAATAGTCGTAACTTGAAAAATTGAAGTCGGAATCACCTCAAACTTTCTATACAGCATAAGGACATCGATATGTATCAGAAAATGTAATAAAAATTTGGGGTAATTTCGGAATCATTTTTTGGAAAAAACCATGGGCTATAGCCTTGGGTATTTTTCAGATTTTTGCCATTTTTTAAAAAATGGCCGTAACTTGAAAAATTGAAGTCGGAATCAGCTCAAACTTTCTACACAGCATAAGGACATCAATATGTATCAGAAAATGTAATAAAAATTTGGGGGGATTTCGGAACCATTTTTGGAAAAAACCATGCATGGACCATAGCCTTGGGTATTTTTCAGATTTTGTCATTTTTTAAAAATGGCCGTAACTTGAAAAATTGAAGTCGGAATCAGCTCAAACTTGCTACACAGCATAAGGACATCAATGTGTATCAGAAAATGTAATAAAAATTTGGGGAGATTTCGGAGCCATTTTTTGGAAAAAACCATGGGCTATAGCCTTGGATATTTTTCAGATTTTTGACGGGTATTTTTCATTTTTCATTAGCTGAACAAGAGGACAACTTCATGAGGGCGTGGCTCAACTTGGTCTCAGAAAGAAATGCCCTAGTTCGCCGGACAGCTGACCTAAGTCTTCAAATGAAACTGTTTGGACTTGAGGACCGCCAGTACGAGCTACAGAAAGAGATGAGGGAACTACAAGAGAAAGAGACTGAGGAGAATGGAGATGAACCTGATCCAAACTTTGAGAGACTGTTAGAAGAACTGGTGGAGGTGGTACAGGAAAGAGATCAGATCATCCAACAAGTGGAAAGTGACAGAGTCAGGTAAGAGGTGGATCATAGGACGTTCTGTCTGACATGACGTTAAATTGTTTTACATATAGAGAGTTGGATGAACAAGCTGCTGAAGAAGAAATGATGAATCATCGATTTGGAGAAGGAGACAGTAAGAGAGAAAACAGTTGAATCTATTACATTAATTGTTTTATTTTAAAAACAGTAAAGATCAGAAGATATTCCTTGACAATGTTAATATTTAATATACTCATGTTTATTTTTTGTGTAGGTCCCAGTAGGAGATCAGCCACAATGCCAGTTGAAGGAGGAGGAGGAGGGAAAAAGGAACGGAAAGATAAGAGAACAAGTTGGTGGCCATGGTAGCCATGGTAACCAGTTCTGCTACTCGCCCATAATTATAATAATTAAACAGTTCAATATTATGATAGTTTTCGTATTTTTTAATTTTTTCTTTTCACGTTTTACATATCATCTTTTATGTTCTAGTTTGTCTGTATAATTAATAATAATATATTTGTAAATAATAATTATTATAATAATGTTATAATTATTATAATAATATTAGCTGTGTATGTGTATTAATATTTAAATAATAAATTGGAACAAAATGAGTAAATCAATTGCATACTAGTGTGCCCTTATTATATAATAACTATAAACAGCATAATAACAACAAAATTAGCAATTATTATAATAATATAATAATTATGTTATGCCATACTGCTTCAGTTGTTCCTGTAGATCTCCTTTCTCAGTTACTAATCGGTCAATTTGTCTCAGCTGCTTCTCGTGTGCTAGTTGTAGTGTAGCGTGCTCCATTTGTACTTTCACCAGCTGCTTCACAACCTCTGCTCTCTCTTCAGCCACATTCTTTGTGTCTTCTCTTGATCGTGATAAGGATCCATTAAGCTCAGTGTTCTCCTTCCTCAGTGTATCTATTTCATTTTGTAGTCTCTCAACTGTGGGGTGTGGCTTATCTGATGTTAGGTTGGTATAAAAATCGCACGAGAGTGAATCGGTGTAAGTGGGTGTGGTCTCAAGTAAACCCTGTATTTCTTTTACTAGTGCCTGCAGTTTGTGATTGCTCTGGGTCTTTCCTTCGTTAGCTTTCAAATGATCCACCAGTGATTGTAACAACTTCTCATCATCGACCCCCTCCTCTTGTCTCCTAGCAACAATGGGCGTCGCCACGCCAACGGTTGGCGTAGCAATCCCACTTTTCTTAATAACAAGGGGTGTGGCCATACCAACAACAGGAGTAGCTCTCCCTCCTCCTTCAGCCGTGAGTAGATTAGTATTACGAGCCCTGGGTCCGCGGTTCACAAAAAGGTCAGGGATATTAACCGTTAGATTACGAGGGTGGAGCAGGGGGGCTGGGACAGAGTCTTTAAGTGAGACTTGAGTTTCTGTTAGACGCAACTGGAGCGGGATTGGTACCTCACTCTCAATTTCATCGTCGAAGAAATCCTTCATTACCATAGTGTTCTTCAGTGCTAGGGTCGGCTTAAGACCGTTTACTTTGAGAAAAACCACACCCTCTGGGGTAGACCACATCTCTTTATCAGACTCAGGATCTTTAATGTCACCATCTTCCTTTGGAAAGTAAGTACTAGCTGATTGTCCTAGTTCTAGTCTTGCTTTAATTACTGGAAGGACATCACTATCCCTCTCTCCTCCTTCTTTCTTGATCCTCTTTCTTCTCGATTTCTCGTCATTCATCAGTTTGTATTCCTCTTCCTTGTACTCATTCAAATCAACAGTTCTTACAGCTGCCTTGAAGCAAATGCCTTCTGATGATATAGTGGCCCCGCCCTGAACCACACCTACTTTAGCTACCAGTATATACTCAGGAACTACAAAAGAAGAGAGAGAGGATCCGCCAGTTGAAGACATTGAAACCGATTTCAAACTGTTTGCTACATTTAACAGGTGCGGCTTTAAAGTATCAATAGGAGCATTGGGAATATCAACATCATCGTCAGGAGGCGTGGCCTCAGAATGTGGGAGTGGTACCTCATTGCTGCTAGTACTCTCACTGTTAGGGACTGTATTCTCATTAGCATCCGACGAAACGTTTGAAGAAGATGACACAAGAGGAGGCAGCTCAGTCTGTGTTAAATCCTGAGGAGGTTCAACAAAAATGAAACTGTCACTGTCTTTAGGAGGCCCAGTGCCATTTTGAATAACTTCAGTTTGAGAGAGAGAGGGAGGGAGAGGAGAAGGGACACTATCAGGAGGAAATGGAGTGGGAGGAGAGAAAGACACTTCCAATGGAAAGATAGGACTGCTAGCAGCCGGTGAAGGATCGGGCCCAACTGTTTCTATATTCATAACTTGAGCTGTTGGTCCTGTCTCATGTTTGGCTCCTTTTTTTCTCTTTTTATTGATCCTGGTCAATGTTGGGAGCATTATCGATACCTCAAGCCCAGATAGTGAGACACCAGCTGTTACGTAGTCACCCTGTACCTTTGAGTCCACCCTCTCCCTCCCTCTAGCAAAGGCAGCCTTTAACTTTCCTTTTATGTCATCAGTTGATTCAGAACTCTCTCCATCGTCAATCGATTCAATGTCACTCCCGTCCTTCGTAACTTGAAAGGCTTGAGTACCCTGGGACTCTATCAGTGTATCAATAGAGAAGTACTTCATTATTCGGTTCTTAAAGTACTGGAATGAATCCTTCAGTCTCATCAAGAACAGGAACTGAAGGTGTTCTAATTGAAGAGAGATTGGACTAGCGATATCCACCATTGCATAAATAGAGGGGAGGTGGGAGGAAGTAGGCGTGTCATTGGGCGTGGCTGCCAAGAGTATCTCTTCAAATTTCTTTGGTTGGAACAGCCAGAGAGAGAAAGGAAAGTCCTGTACAAACTGCTTTGTGTGTAGAGTTGCTTTGTGGCTCATGTCAGCAACAAACGACAAATTAACGCAACGTGTGTGGGCGTGCCAACACTCCAACATCAATAGATTAATCTGATTGGTCGATGCTATAGAGTGGGCGGAGCTTAAAGTTATATTAGGAGCGGAGAGGTGAGTCTGGTCCCGCCCACCACTGGCATGTAATAAAGATATGTTTGATGCATTTTTATTAGGAGGGGAGGTGTTGACTCCGCCCATAATCTCCGCCTCAATTAGTTCAACGAGATTACTAGGGAGAAGGGATGGATCATTAGACGAATGTGGAAACTGGTTCTGTGAGTTTGGGAACCAGCCGGACTTCACTCTCTCCCAGGCTTTTAGGAATGTTTCATCTTTAATGAGGAAGAGGAGGGTGTGGTTTTCAACAGTTATCCCGCCAGTTTCAATTTGTAAAGCTCTGGGACGACCATCAGTAGAAACCTCATTAACAGGCAATGTAATCTGTAAAACAACAACAACAACAATAATAATAGTAAATAATAATAACGACAACAATAATAATAATAAGAGCAGCACAATGAACACTTGGTCTAGCTGCTACAGATTCAAGTTTCAAACAGGACAATAATGAATGTTATCTAAAAAGGTGATAATAGCTGCGGACTCCATACATAGGCCAGCCGCTAGTTATCTCCTTTAGACAAATCAAGCACAACTAAGTGTGAAATTGGAAGTGCTCTTAAAACAACAACTCTTAAATCCGATATAATAATAATAATAAATAATAACAACAACATAATGACAGCTGTTTCCCTCACTTTGCTGTATGGTAAATAAAACTTCATGTCAACTCCATTTAGTTTATTGACCACGTCTCTCTTGGCCTTCAGTTCCTGGAGTAAGTGCTGTCCTTCGTCGTGAGCTGAGAGCAACAGGTCAAGGTTGACAGTTTGAGCAACACCTTGGACAAACTCTGCCAGCCAGAGGCACTGCTCTTGATGGAAGTTAACATGTATCGGTGATATATAAATGAATATATTAGGACGAGGTACTACATAAATAGAGAAACCATTATGATAAAAGTCAAGTATTGTTAATAATATTCTGCTTACCAAGGAACCTGTTTCCTTCAGCAATGGGGTAATAGTATGTTGTTATCCCACACTGGAAAGCTGGGTTCTCAATATCGTTTGGAAGATTAAAGGTTTCCTTATCGCAGGATATTATTGGTAAGAGTTCTTCAGACGATGCATCAGCGATAGACTTGATACTGAAATCAGAGCATCTAATAACCACACCTCTTTCTCGCAGTCGATAAATATTAACAGAAGACATATTGATGTCTTGTCTCTTGCTCGCTTGAGTCACTAAATTTGAGGACCAATCCACATTGTCTTGTAGCTTAATGTTTGATTTGTTCCAGTGCTTACGACCGCTCTTAGCCAGCTGGTCAAGATAGACATCAACTAGCAACTTCTTCACTTGGAGGAGGAGAGATGCCTTCTCGTCACAGAGTTGCAAATCAACGTTACCTGTTTTCAAGTGGAAGGAATCCTGTACCACTTCGTGTGACGGGAGGTTCTTAACACCTATCTGGTACTCTAAAAGTCGATTCACTAAACCTCTTTCTTTCTGAGCATCTTTCTCGGTCCGTCGTGGTGACTTCTTTCTCTTTCCTTTTCTCTTGTCGTCCTTACCATCTCCTGGCCCATCTTGAGAAGACCCGTAGGACGTGACGCTCTCTAAACTCTCAAGACTGTCTCGAGAAGAACCAAGCCGAGAGAGTTCCCCCTCTCTCTCATGCTGTGCAAAGTTAACAGCCGCATCAGTCAGTGACTGGACTAGCCTTGAGACAGCCTTCAGCTGCTGCTGGGTCACAACCCAAACAAGGTCTCCTAAATTAACGGAGACCCGAGTGTGTAGAACCTTACAGTCACTCAAGCGTCTCTTAAGAGCTACTCTTATTTCCGTTAGACTAGTAACAAGACGCAACTGAGAAAGAAATGAGGAGGGGGAGGAGGGAGAAGGGGAAGGAGGAGTTGAAGAGGAGGGAGAGTTGGATCCATCTTCAACTCCCTGTCCTTCTATCTTTATGCTGCTCCATGTTGCCTTCTTGTATATTATAACGGAGCCTTCTTCTTCGTTTTTATATCGACAGTGCGAGAGTATATCTGGGGTCCATGATGAATTTGTGCTCTGAATCAGGACATCTGATATCTCAAGTTTAGCGTTAAAAACCGGATTTGAAAACTGGACAAGTATCGTGTTGATTTCAATCCTCATTCCGTCGATAATCTTCTCAGTCAAACCGTAAGACGATGGAGAATTGGACTGGCCGATACTGCAGGTGGCAATAAATAGATTATATTAATGAATGCCACAGTCTTACTTTCCAAAGAGATCAGATTTCTCTCTCTTTGTAACCTCACGAGAAGTTGACACTTCTATTGTGACCATGCCAAGCATCTGTTGGATAGGATAGAACAACATACCAACATACTCACACACTGGAATGAACAGAATATGACAAAGAGAAGAATACTTGTGGATTTCTTAAGGTTGCTCAAATTTGGCTAATGACCCTGTACTCTATAGTACAGGGTCATGGCCAAAAATAGCAGGGAAAGAATTCTTCATTTTAATAATGTTTTCTTATACATATACATGTTCTTATGTTGTGTAGCAAGTTTGAGGTGATTCAGATCAAAATTGGATTTTTTATAAATTTTTAAAGTTACTCAAAAATTGGACCAACGTTCCTGTACTATAGTACAGGCTAAAAACCACTGGAGTGAGTTCTCTACATTTTCTCATAAAACTCCATAGGAAATACTCCAATTTATGATAGTGCATGTAATTCCACATGTATCGGGCTTACAATTTGAAAGCAAAAATAAATTGAAGACTGATAAAAACACAAACGATACTACACTAAGAAATATCAAACACGAGAGAGTACTACATGTGTACTATGACCCTCATTTCCTCTGACCCTCATTTCCTCTGACCCCAGACCACTCCCATAACCACACCCTCCAACCAATACTTACGCATTTAATAGGACTCTTGTTGAGATCAGTAAATGGGATGTCAAGTTTGATCATATCACAGAAAACATGATCGATACTGATCCATGGCGGTAGCTGTAACGCACTTGAGATCACGTCAGTGTTAAGATCAAGGTTACGCAGCTCTCCCTTCCCTCTGAGGAAACTCAGGGATATATCACTGGGTTTAATGTCCCGAGTAAACCTGGAGTGAGAAAGAGAGAGAGAGAGAGAAACAATATTTTAATGTTGCAAATGAAAGACTGGTGTATCAGTATCTGACGGCTTCTCCTCTCTTTTCTCTTCTCTTTTGCACTCTCTCACTTGGCTAGCTTCTCTACGATCTTTTTCTTCACAAAGTCAGCCATTACGTTACAGCAGAAGCTAGTGGAAGCTCGAAGAGAAGGAAGGGCTCCACCCAAAGCAGTTTCTAGGTGGAGCTGAGTAATAACAATGAATAATTAATGAGCTGTTGACCCCCGCGCGAGGATTTTAGTTTATCCCGTATACTTTGTCCTGGACTTATACTAATAATATACGGATTTAAAGGTAATTATTATGACTATTTTAAATTTTAAGTTGTTGTTTTCTGCTTAATCAATTATCTGAAAAATATATAATAAATAAACAAAAAATAATAATAATAAATGAATAATATTCATATGCTCAGCAGGTTTGACGAGCTCCCTGAAGTCCTTGAATTAAAGGATTGTCTCAAAAACCCTAAATTAGTCAAAGACGAGACACTATTAGACCTCATCCGACCCTCTGCTGGTGTGGCTCCACCCCCTTCCTGCACGGGCGGCTCCAGTGAATGAGATTGAGCGTGTAAGTCGTCTTCGTTTACTGGCACATGCTGAGTCAGCAGTTCTTGTAGGGCGGGGACTGGCTCAAACTTGTACTTGTTTCCCTGGAAGTGACGAATCTCTTCAAGTTTAGCGTATAACTGTCGCCTCTTATGAAGGTTTATTAGATTGTGGAGAAAGTCTGGATTGCCATCCAAAATGAAGGTGATGTCACGAGTGAAGATCCCTATGTAAGGAAGAGGTATATGCATTAGGTAATAATGTATGTGCTTATGTATACTAACCAAAGTATGGGACAGCTGGTATTCGTGTCTTTTCTATTGCTTCCCGGTAATTTTTATAATTATTGCGCTGACTAAGGAGCTCTGTCATACTATCTAATTCATCTTTGAATGACTTGCCAACGTGCTACAAGAGAGAGGGAGAGAGAGAGTTTATTCATTTACAATTGTGATTTCCTATATACCTGCCATGTTTGTTTAAGTCTCCTAATAGAAGGCGAGTGTAGTCCAAGAACGATGGCCATAGTTGATGAATAGTTCCTATACTCAAGACAGGACTGTGCCGTAGTGATGAACTGCTGTATGACCCACCCCCTGTCTTCCTCCTGACTGTACTGGAGTATAGAGTGCACCGTCCAGTTACACAACTGGTTGAATCTCTGAGCCAACTGCTCAATTCCTACCTCTTGACCACACCCACTTTGCATGGACGAGAGTGAGGATGAGACCAGGTTATGAGTGGAAGGTGTTGGGTTAATGGTTTCTCGTAAAGACCGTGGGAAGAGTCCGGCTCGTTGTAAGAGTTCTTCCCGTGATACGGCACTGAGTTTCTCGTGATCAATGAGTGTTACCTGTCTTGCTATTTCAATCGGGTGCATGAGGATCTCTTGTAGTGATAATAGACGAATATCAATGTGTAATGGTATCTCGGGGTCTGGTGGACAGTCACAGAAGGAGGGGTAAGAGCCATCAATGTCAGGATATGGGAACTGAGACTTCATACTTCCACCTGTGCTGTGTTGTAAGACCAAGCCCCCATCATTTAGTGGGGTCAATGGCATTCCGATAGCTTTTATAGTTGTGGGTGTGGCCACATCAGTAGGCTCCACCCCTTCTTTTTGTATCGGCGTTATAGTTTCCTCAAAGTCGGAGGCTTGTTTGCCTACGAGCCCATCCTGAGGCGGTGAGCTTTCAGAAGATAATGAATTAATGTCGTTGGGAGCTGAGTATTGAATGGAGGCCGGAGATTGTCCCCACCAATCCTGGAGGTCCTCCTTCTCAATGTCCTACAAATGTTATCATAATTTAAATATTGAAATGTTTAAAAATATGTGGTAACAGTACACAGACATGTTGACAGAATCTGCATAAAGTACGTGATTAGAGGAAATGTAAATATCCTGTTCACTACAGGTGTAGTACATCAGTTGACAAGAGAACAGCAATAGCTTGGAATGCTCTTTTAGAATACAATAGTATTGGGTATTTTATTATATATGGCTATAAGGGAGAATTCTCTATTTGTATTACATTTTCCAATGCATATGTATGCATGCACTAAACTCACATGGAGGACTTTTTGCCCAAGATTATCCAAAACAATCTCAATTTGTCTTGCAAAGCTAAAGAGAATAACATCACCAATGATGCCACACACACACACACATTATGTAGTACAATGTACCTCTCTCTCTCCACACTGAATAGAACTTTATGGCCAGTTGAAAACTGAATGATTAGACTGCAAGGATCAGCCGGTAAATGTTGCACATTTTGTATGTCCTGCAGTGAGAATGAGGACACGAGTTCTCTTGTTTTTTCATCAAGGAATATCATATGATGGTCGCTTAGCCCGAGCAGCTGTGAGTAATGGCCTCTTCTAAACTTACCCTCAACTGGAACCTAGACAGAAAGAGAGAGAGAGCAGGGTATCCTTCTTTATCAATTAATACTGGATAGTACTTACTTTAACATTGTAGAATGTACTGTGATACCCTGGGGCTGTCTGGCATTTCTCTATGTACATGTGCTTAGCGTTTCGATCGGAAAGTCCCTCAAATTCGCTCAGTTTATCTCTAACTCTGCGGATTGATGAGAGATAGGAGAGTGTAATAATGTTGATAATGCTTACTTCTTGCTGATGTTCTTCATTCTAAAGCACCACGCTGGTAAGGCATTTTTAAGATGATTCACATAAGTACGTGTCTCCTTCTTGCTTTTAGCTCCTTCCATGAATGCCTGATTTAAAGTATTATCAACCAACGTCTGTAAAAAAAACAGATACAGGACAGATACTTCCAACTATTATAATCAATTATCAATTATTCTACCTCAATGTGCAGCTGTAGACCAGCCAGGTGGATTGCTGTATCTAGCGTTACTGGCAAAAGATCTTCACTGATTAATTTCTTGCACTGTTATAAGTAATTGCAATAAAGATAACTTAAACATTTTAATAATTATAACATACTTGAAAATAAAGGTTTTCGTGATGAGGTACCCTATATTTGACGTCATTAGCCGAGAGAGAAGTGGTGAGGGATTTGTTGCCATCACTCTCAGCTGCTGTCCTTTTAACAGGTGGTTTGTGGAGATCTTGTAGCAACGACTTTAATCTGTGAGCATGAGGAGTGTAGGCTCCTTTGAACTTACGTAACCTGTGGATCAATTCACCTAAATAATCCTAAAAATACAATTTGCGAATAAAGAAAATTTAATACACAGGTATACAGTATATGTAATTACAGCCCTATTGTTCTTATTAAATTCCTAACATGTTAAACATATTTCTGTACATTCTCACTCACTTGTAGTTGAGGTATTAATCTGAAGTCTTCTTGAAATGATTCTATCCATTGTCCGATAACGTTAAGAGTTGCTTGGTGCACTGGGGGTATGCTGTATTGATGCTGGAGCTTTATTTCACTGATGTCCTTCGACCAATCAAAAGGGTTTGGCTCAAGATTAGGAGTATCAATGCTAGAGGAAAAATAAAAATAATAATAAATTATTTTTATAATGATTCTTACCGGTGTAACAGTAGTCTCATTAATAAAAGTGGGTGGAGGAATGACCGATATGTCGTCAAGAAGAAGTCGATGGTTTTTTCTCTTGAGAGATGAAGTCCCGAGGCTGTGTCCCTCAAAGCAATCCCGCCCCATAACTCTTTAGTATTTGATGTCAATAGCTCAATACAGGCTTCGACAGTTAGACCCCTATTGAGGGAAAATAAATACATGTACCGGGGTACATGTACTTGGAAAAAAGTTTTAACATCAGTATAGCAATTTAAGTCACAAGTCAATGTACTGTACACACACAGTATAATATAGGTTACCTCACGTAGGTGTGCTGGTGTCCATCAATTGCTTTAATTACGTAATCATTCTCATCCTCTCCCCCACTTCTCCTTCCCCTTCCGCTGGTAAAAAGGTTACAGCCAAACAGTTGGAGTTTCCCCAGATACACTAGTGCTCTTATGGCATGATACCTTGCCTTAGGACCGTTGCTTAAAATAGGACGTAGTTTCTCCACAAGTCCAGCCTGGAGTAAGTAAGGATGACTCTGGATGTCTAGTCCTATGTTAGCTAGTGTTATGATACTGTTGGTTCTGTTTTCAAGAGACACGTCGGCAGTATAATCAGAGAGGAGCGATATGTAGCGTAGGCCAGACAGAGCTCGCTGCATTTTTGTATGCGAACTTGTCACTGCTAACAACTTGAGTACAATTCTTTTAGCTTCTTGATTGGTGACCATATCACCATGAAACGTGGGAGAAGCTAAGCTGTTAGCACTACTTGATTCACTCGTGAAGCTCGTGGCTCTATCCTTGACGTTTGTTAGTAACTGATGGTGCAAGGCCAGCCTCTCATCTCCTTGGTGATATGAAGAGGAATGAGAGCTTGTGTGGTGTAATGAGGGGACATGGTGCATAGAGGGGGTGTGGTCACCTTGTGGGTGTGGTGAAGAGGAGGTTTGGTGGGTTGAGGGGGTGAGGTGTGATCCGTGTGACGAGGGGGTCCGGTTTGAAGGGGCATGATGAGAGCCGTGGGAAGAAGGAGCGTGATAATCAAACGTTGTTGTAGAGGAAGAGGAGGGACCTCTCTCCCTTTGAGAGCCCAACCCACTGTCCAGTTCCGGATCTGAATGTTCTAGGAACACTAGTAGGGGGGCACAAGGGATCTTTGCTATGGTTCTTAGATAATTATTATCACCATCGTTGACTAGTAGATGGTCTAATATCATAAGACATGTACCCTAAGAAATAGTTACGGATAAGTACATACATTATTCATAGTGTGTTTCTTTACAGGTATTGGATCTCTGGTTGACAGTAGCTTCAGTACAATGTCCATCATCCCAGACTCAACTGCAGTCTTCCTTCCATCTGATCCGCCCATCTAAAGGTCAGAGGATTAATAATCAACAACAATTAATAATGAATATAAATGTTTTGAGTAACATTTGCTTGTTTACATAAAATAAAGCTTATCACATTGTAACTTTATCAACACACTTACCCCCCCTCTCTCTCCCACTTACTTCAAATATATTATACACAAGGTTGGCAATGTTTGACACTGTTGAATCACTTGATGATTCAGCTGAAGCAGCTCCTACTAGTCTATCCTTGAAGTCCGATAGACATATGTGTGATATGAGCGGTTGGATGCACTCTGGGTTCTGAGACAGAAGACAAAGCACGTGAAGGCTCTTAGCTCCTGGTTCCCCTGGCTCTGAGTCCATGGGGAAATTGAGGAGTGATTCAGTGAGAGGGTGTGGGTTGGAGGAAGAGGATGAGGACCCCATTGATAGTGTGGATCCTGTACTTCCGATCCTACGATGGCCTCTCTTTGTTTGGAGGTGAAGTGGTGAAAGGCCTGATACTGTCTTGCGTCTTGTTTCTGAGGAGGAGCATGAGTCATTAGTTTCAATACTGCTCGTTATAATATGATCGTAATGACTCCTCGGTCCTCCTTTCTTGATGGCTGGAACTGGAAATACCGATGGCCTTTGCTCTGCTGCTTTATTCCTTTCTTCTTTATAGTTCTGTTGCTTTATCCCAAAAGGTTTCATATCTTGAATCTCATCAGCTGCTAGTTTGATCTGATCGATGATGTCATCAAGTTCAGCCATTGCCTCGTCTTTACTTTTCGGCTCTTTTGTGGGCGTGGTTTGCACCTCATCCTTCTTCAAATCTCTTCGTGATACTTTCGGTGATATTTTGATATGAGAGAACCCAGGTGAGTCTGGTCTGTTATGATCCGAGGTTGCTAGTTCCATTTCTAAGTCTTTAAAAGCAGCGCTGAGTGTGGCATCACCAATCGTGTCCTTACCCCTTCTCTCCCGGTTGCTACGGTAATAAGGTGACGAAAGGGGGCGTGGTGGGGGCAGTTCCCGGTGCTCAAAATGCTTCAATAATTTTTTGAAGTCAAAGTCCGGGCTCAGCGGTGAGCTGTCTTCTTTGCTCATGTCTCCAGCAGTGCTTGACAGCTCAGGATCACTCGTGGAGCGTTTCAAGGCACTACGAGAGTTCTTACTGAAGTGTATTAATTTATTGAGTCCTTTTTCAACCTCCTCTTTATCAGCTTCTAGTTGCAACACGTCTATTGGTAAAGCTAACGGAAACTTTAACTTTTGCAGTCTGTCCTGTCTAATCATTTCATCTTCTTCGGCTTCTAAAAGCTCAGAGAGGTTACTAATGCTGTGACTTATCTTTTTAAATTTATTGTGTTTCGACGTTCCTCCTCCTCCTCCTCCTCCTCCTCTGATTTTAGACTTGAGAGATTTCGCTTGCTCTTTTGCTCTTTCAAGGAATTCATTAAACTTGTGATGTGAATCAGAGAGAAGGCCGGGAGGGGCTGCAGTGGATGTGCTTGCTGGAGCAACTAGCTTCTCCTTTGGATCACAAAACGACTTACACATTGAAACTATGAGCCGATTCTGCATCTCTTTGAGGTCCTTAAAAATAAAATAAAATAAAATAAAAATATGATGAATGGACTCCTTACTGGTAGCATGTCTATTGGTCTTATTCCTATTTTATTCTGCTTTGATATCATGGCCCCATACTGGAGCAATATCCAGCAAACCTCGTGCTGCTCCCTAGTGCTAGCACTGTAATGCAGTGGAGTATTCCTATGTACAATGAGGGGGGACTGAGGTGAGGATTAGTTCAATGTTTGTTTACTTTTCGTCATCCTGTGCATTTGGATTGGCTCCTCTTTCCAATAAGCTAGTGATGATGTGTTTGTTACCGTCGCTAACAGCTCTGTGGAGTGGGTGGAGCTTGCTATTGTTACGATGCTCAAGGGAAGACATTCTAAATGATAAAAAGAAAATTATTTCTGTCCTCCGACAAGCTGAGGTACAGAGTAACAGACAGTGGGACTGTAGCAATACAGTGTCGATGCAATCAAACAGTTTGTACTGGTTGTTGGTACCTTTCATGTAGTATCTTTAATGCCCTTTCATTCTGCATAGCCACAGCGTAATGGAGTGGATTGTTGCCATCGTGATCACAAGCATCAACCGAAAGCATGTGTTGATCCAGTAGATAGGACAGTAGCTGGTCACTGGAGAAGTTAATGGCATGAAGTGCTCTCTCAAACGGAGACTGTGGATGAGGGTTACTAGTGATTGAGATAAAATTATAAACTTCACTACACAAAGCTAATATTTTCAATTCATTTACTTGCAAGTTTGTCTCAACAATTCGTTGCTTTCCTTGACTCGTTTCCTAGCCTCTGACACCACCTCTATCTTCTCAGTCCTGCTCATCTCTCCCGCTCCTTTCTTCCGTTTCCATGGAGATGGCTTTGACGGCAGAGCGACAGCCAATGAAATTACAGGAGATGGTTCCTTGCTTATCTATAGATCAATAATAGTAAAACGAGTTTTAAGAACTTGTTATTCTTACGGATATAATTGGCGCAGGCTCCGAATTAATTGTCCTCAAGCCACTGTCCGATTTTCTTCTCTGGTTTATTCTATTGTTAGGCTCCTGTGACGTCATCTCTTGTGATTCTAATAATAGAACTGGTAGTGGTATCTCAGACTTCCTCCGATAAGATTTGATGACCGCCTTGACACTTCTGTGTATTGATAGGACCACATCTGAAGCCTAAAGGGTACAACATAGAGTTGTAATGGAGTTGTGTTGATGGTATAATAAAGACCCAATGATCAATGTGTTTGTTGACTGGTAATAGACACTGCTGAGAGTACATGACTGCTTCAGTGTGTATTGGAAGGATTAATCCACTGAGATTATTAATTATTATCAACAGGATTAGTTACATTGGATTGCCTGTAGCGCATGTGTGTGTGTTTGGGTGTGTGTGTTTGGGTATGCTGGTATGTAATTGCTGAGAGCGTGTGAGTATTATGATTTATTATTAGACACATCAACTCATTCAACCATCAATTGACATCAACACAACACAAATCAACGCACACACACACACACCCTTAAATTAATACTAAAGGCAAGGAATGAAAACAAACAAGACTTGCTTTGAATCACTTTTGTGTGTTATCAAATTACATGAACAAAGCATTTCCTCATAATTATGTGTATAATAAATTATCATTATTGTTGTGACATTAATTTTGCATTGCTTCAATTTGTTTATTGGCTGTGTCACTTTCTGCCGTGCAAATATTGGCAGCGATTGGTGTGCCACCCCCTAATACATTAGAAGGTAACCAATAATGATTGAGACTGTAGTAACTAATGCTTGGTGGTCAATTATCTCATTCTGTGTTTGTAGTAGCCGCTCATTAAAGTTTTGTTGTCATTATTGTTATTATTATATTATTATTATTGTTATTATTATTATTGTTATATACCTCTTTGTTGCTTTTAGCTTGAAAGATGTGACATTGTTTTATCCACGGGCCTGAGCTGAAGACCAGTCCAAAGCAGTCATTGAAGCCTTGAGCAGTGTGCTGCAGACATTGTGAAATGTTTGTAAGAGGAGAAGTGAGTAGCTCCTGCTCTCCTTCTTCTCCCATCCTCTCCTTCACATAAAGCTGAGGTCCCTGGCAGTATATCTGGACTCTCTTTTGGTCCGTAGGAGACTGCTTGACTGCCATTATAGCTAGCGTTACTTCAGAGGAGGCTCTGGCGTCAGAGAGAACAGCATGTCCTAAGTACAGAAGAGTGAATCCTTCCTTCCTCAGCACTTTCTCCCATTTCTTTTGCGTCTTGAGAGATGGTCTATCAGACTCTCCTCTGCTTGCTAGTCGAATTATTTTCTTCATCTCTTCCTCCTCCTACTTACTATTACTATGCTGCTTTGTGTTGGAGTATCAACTTTTATTTTTTCCTCTGCACATCAACTCGCAGGGAGGGGCTCGTCAGCTCCTGGAGGTAATTAGCAGGTGGGATGTCACCAATGGAGGTCTCAGCCCAGGCTCTCACGGGAGCTCATCTAAACTCTCTCTCTTAAAAACACTGACTCCTCTCTCTTCTCTTATATTTTCTGTAGCTTCTGCTTGTATTGCTTAGTATCATAGTATGGATTCTACAAAGAAGTCCATAACTTTTATTAATAGTAATAATAATTATTATTAATTATTATTGCTGCTAACCATAAACAAATGAATATCATTATAATCTACCAGGTCACGTTCATAACTCATGAATATTATTAGTAAAACAATGATCACGTGATCTAATTTCCTTGGGATGGGTCAGTAGGCGTGGCTTAGCTTGCAGCAAATTCTGTGTGCATGAAGAAAGGAACATAAAAGGTAGCAAATGAATCTGTACTTAAATAGTTTAAATTATTCTTGTAGGCCGTAAAGAGAGGCTAGTATTAAGTAGGACCGATTCTGGCCGGGGAAGAGAGAGACAGAGATGGGTAAAGGAGAACTGATAAAGGCAGCAAAAACTGGTGACATGAGAACTTTGGAAAGACTCCTCAGTCACACTAAACGTTCCTCAGTTATTGGAAAGTAAGTATAACATAATAAACTGTAATTACAATTTAAAACCATTGGAGTAGCATGCGAGCTACAGGTGTAGTAGTGGGCAGTGATATTTATATATAGTGAGGTATTGTGGTAAGTATGGTCTGTATATACAGTACATTATGAATGTAATCCATCAGTGTACATGTACTGTAGTCCAGTGTGTCTCAAGATAATGTAATATTGTATGTCCATGGCTCATTGCTTTCCATAGTTTAAGACTCAATTAACATTCCTGATGATTACGAAATATCTAATTCTCTTGTGGCTGGCTCCATTGACATCATACTGTCTTGTTGTTTTTGTATGTGTCTTTAAATTAATGTACATGTACATCTGGTCATGTATGCGTGTGCATTAGTGCATGGTGTACTGGTGTTATTGTTATTTTTATGATAATAAATAAAGTCTTATTTTGTTTTTGTTTAATGCATGTTAGTGCAAGTTAGTCATAAGAATAACAGTCTCTCTCCATTTCTCTCTCCCCCTTCCTCTCTCCCTCCCTCCCTCTCCCTCCCTCTCCCTCTCTCTCTCTCTCTCTCCCTCCCTCCTTCCCTCTCTTTCTCTCCCTCCCTTCCTCCTTCCCTCCCTCTCTTCCCCTCTCCCTCTCTCTCCCTTCCTCCTTCCCTCTCTCTCTCTCCTTCAGTATAAAGAAGAACCTACATCCAAACATACAAGATGAGCTAGGTTACACATTACTGCATCATGCAACTCTCAACAGTCAAAGAGAGACTGTCTCATTCCTTATTAGGAACGGAGCTTCAACAACCATTCCTGATTCATCAGGTAGGCGTGCCCTCTGTTGCTAGCCACACCTCCTAACAACTATCTCCTTATAGGTAGTTTTCCGTTACATTTGGCATCTTGGAAAGGAGACATTGAGATTGTCAAGTTGCTAACGACACAAGGTCCTTCCAGGGCTAACGTTGACCAGCAGAGCAACTCTGAAGACACTGCTCTTCATTTAGCAGCTCAATATGGCTACTGTGGAGTAGTGGAGTTCCTATTAGAAGTGAGAGAGAGAGAGAGAGAGAGAGAGGGTGAAAGATGTGTACTATTATCAAAGCTATGTATTGCATTACAATAACTGTCAGTATTGTTTCGATGATTATTATAATAATTATTATTATCTTTAATTTAGAGACACGCTAATCCAATGATGAAGAACATTAGAGGAGAGACTCCATTAGATCTAGCGGCTCAGTTTGGACACATTGATACTGTGAGTCTCCCTCCCTCCCTTCTCTCTCTCTCTCTCTCTCTCTCTCTCTCTCTCTCTCTCTCTTTGTTTTGTCTTGTATTCTTTGTTGATCTATTTCATACATTTGCTTTACCAAAAATTTATAAATAATAACAAATAATGTAATTATTTTTACATGTACTTGTATGATGAAGGATGGTTTCAACATTATGATATCAAATTTATTTTTATTGTTATTGTTAATGACGTGGAATGTCACTAATTCCGTGTTTTGGTATTTTTATTGATTGTATGTGCAGGTGTTGCTTGCACCTGGGTGTGGTTTATATTAATTAATTAACTAATAGGTACACATTCTTATATCTCACTGTCCTGAGACCTTGAGACTCTCACGTCCAGAAATGTCAGCGCTTCATTTAGCGGCACGTAACGGACACTCTGTCGTAGTACTCTCACTAATCAATGCCGGTATTCCTGTAAATACAATGGTAATAATAATAATAATAATAATAATAATAATAATAATAATAATAATAAATTATTATTATTATTGTGTCCTTATTTTTTAGTGCAAAAGTGGCTCTGCATTACATGAAGCTGCACTTTGTGGAAAAGAGAATACTGTTAAACTGCTACTTGACAAAGGTTTATAAGCCACACCTATTAACTCTACCTACTGACTCCACCCATTAGGTATAGACATTAATATTAAGAATGAGGATGGTCGTACAGTGATGCAGCTCTTGACTGATTTTAATAATAAGAAATATGATTCTATCAAGGAGCTTATTCAGAAGTATCAGTCAGGAGAAGCCACACCCACTGGTCGATACATGAAACCCATGAGACACAAACTGCTGGCGATACCAAGGAAAGACTCAAAACCTTCTCAGACTGTCAGTGCAGCAACTGAACTAACACAACTAGTGTATCATAAAGGTACCTAATAACTATTAATAACTACTGTGTGAAAATACCCTCTGCTTAGGAGAGTTTATTTCCTGATACTTATGTTGTGTAGAAAGTTAGAGCTGATTTCGATCAAAATTAGATTTTTTGTGAATTTTTAATGTTGTGTAGAAAGTTAGAGCTGATTCCGATCAAAATTAGATTTTTTGTGAATTTTTAAAGTTCTTTAAAAGTCATTTTGTTATTTTTAGATGAGGCAATTGTCGTTTGTGGGCGTGTCAGTGCTAAGGTGTACATTGGGAGGGTCCGAGGAGTAACTGGTGCTTTCCCTCTTAAAGAAACCCGTCTCTATCAAGGTAGGGTACACGCCTACTTACATTTATTTTATTATCAGTTACTTTATACTGTATGTGCTCCTCTATAGATATTGATGGTAAACTGAACCGTGTGTATCCAAAAGACATTATGGAATCTGAAGACGGTACATGCTGATTGTTTTGTTTTTCCTGTTACCATAGTAACACTATAGGCTCGCTACATGTACTTCAACACCCACTGGTTAATGATGTGGAGCAACCACAAGCCAACGATAATAATGATGTAACCACACCCACCTTTAATGAATATTAATTATTATCATTATCACTTTAGTCGTCAAGATTAAGTGTCCCAGGTGCAAAGGGACGAAGTGCTAGTCTTTTATCGACCAGCGATGAGAAAAAGAGAAAGTCTCGTCTAACGGACAAAGAGAAGCGGTTTATTCTCTCGAATGATAAAGGAGACTACTCTCAACTGGCTCCAGTATCAGCTCCATCAACTTCGACAGCTGATGTCCGTAAACTGACAGTCTCTCCGCCTCCTAAGGATTCCAACGGAAAGGATTACATTGGGTCTTATTATTTGTTGGAGGTTGGGAACTTTGAGGAAGGAGAAGGCGGAGCTAGAGAGAGAGCAGACATACCTCCTCCTCCTGCCCACGCCCCTCCCCGCCCATCAGTGATGGATCGTAAAGAAGGGGCTACCCCTCAGTATGAGAATGTTAAGTTGAGGTCTTTCTCATCAGTTGCTGAACTTGAGAAACCTCGTTCAACATCTGACGGGTCTCTCCTCCGTCCTCCGGCAGACGGAGCTGGTGAGCCACCTCTTCTTCCTCATAAACGCTCAAAGTCTTTTCAAGTTTCGTATGAGAACGTCACATTTAAACAAGTCCCGCCTACTCACGGCAACGAAGGTACAACCTCTCCAATAACCATTCCATCCCTCCCTGGCGATTATAACAATGACACGATGAGCCGACGTCCGCCAATGCCACTCCCTTCTCCTACACCTGTTGAAAATTGCGACGATGTTGCGATGGCAACTGTTTGCGGTGGTAAATTTGAAATAAAGGAGGGAGATGAGGATGTCATGGTATCCTTAATGAATCCAAACTACTCAAAAGTATTGTTTCAGAGAGGAGGAGGAGGAGGAGGAGGAGGAGGGGGAGGAGGAGGAGGAGGGGGAGGAGGAGGGAGGGGTCAGTATGAGGATATTTCTTTTCGGGATACAGTAGTGGAGAGGAGAGAAGAGAGACTGACTTCACCTGGTCTGTGGATAATACCTAGTGATAATAATCCGTTTGCTGGTCTAGTGGAGAGTGGGTCGGTGGTCGAAGGATTATCTGACGATTTATTTGATAGTTTTGATGACTTGCCACCTGGTAGGAGTAGATTGAAATCAGTTTGGGATGACAGACGAGTTAAACAAGAATGGAATCAAGTAATTCACAATATTGATGATGATGAATATTTATGATATGCTCCTCCCTCAGATTGATGATGTATTGAAGGATATGGCCACTGGAATTAGTGAAGTACCTGTTGAAACCACACCCAGTTCAAACCCCGCCCACAGTCATCAAAGTAATAATGATAATATTAATGTTTTTTTAATTAGCTGCATTTACGTGTTCATAGCAATATCACATGGCAATATCCCCAATATGTATGTGTAGTGAAAATTGGAGTAATTTTCGATATTTGATCCGTTTTAAAAATACGCATAACTTGAAAATAATTATTTGTCAGAATCAGCTCAAACTTGCTATGTAGCATAAGGACATCAATGTATATCAGAAAATGTAATAAAAATTTGGGGTAATTTCGGAGCCATTTTTTGGAAAAAACCATGGGCTATAGCCTTGGGTATTTTTCAGATTTTTGCCATTTTTAAAAAATGGCCGTAACTTGAAAAATTGAAGTGGGAATCAGCTCAAACTTTCTACGCAGCATAAGGACATCAATTTGTATAAAAAAATGTAATAAAAATTTGAAGTGATTTCGGAACCATTTTTTGGAAAAAACCATGGACTATAGCCTTGGGTATTTTTCAGATTTTTGCCATTTTTAAAAAATGGCCGTAACTTGAAAAATTGAAGTGGGAATCAGCTCAAACTTTTTACGCAGCATAAGGACATCAATATGTATCAGAAAATGGAATAAAAATTTGAAGTGATTTCGGAACCATTTTTTGGAAAAAACCATGGACTATAGCCTTGGATATTTTTCAGATTTTTGCCATTTAAAAAAAAATGGCCGTAACTTGAAAAATTGAAGTCGGAATCAGCTCAAACTTTCTACACAGCATAAGGACATCAATATGTATCAGAAAATGTAATAAAAATTTGGGGTGATTTTGGAGCCACTTTTTGGAAAAAACCATGGGCTATAGCCTTGGGTACTTTTCAAAATTTTGCCATTTTTAAAAAATGGCCGTATCTTGAAAAATTGAAGTTGGAATCAGCTCAAACTTTCTACGCAGCATAAGGACATCAATTTGTATTAGAAAATGTAATAAAAATTTGAAGTGATTTTGGAACCATTTTTTAGAAAAAACCATGGACTATAGCCTTGGGTATTTTTCAGATTTTTGCCATTTTTAAAAAATGGCCGTAACTTGAAAAATTGAAGTTGGAATCAGCTCAAACTTTCTACGTAGCATAAGGACATCAATTTGTATCAGAAAATGTAATAAAAATTTGAAGTGATTTCGGAACCATTTTTGGAAAAAACCATGGACTATAGCCTTGGGTATTTTTCAGATTTTGCCATTTTAAAAAAATGGCCGTAACTTGAAAAATTGAAGTCGGAATCAGCTCAAACTTTCTACACAGCATAAGGACATCAATTTGTATCAGAAAATGTAATAAAAATTGGGGGTATTTATGGAGCCATTTTTTTAATGGCTTTAGAATCAGCTCAAACTTGATGTTACATGTATGTCAATTGATTTATTCTTAGTTGCTTCAGAAGAGAAAACTAACGTGTTCCTGTGGTTGAGCATGTTAGGATTACAAGGATACACTAACACTTTTGAGGCTAGTGGGTACGATGACGTCAAGTTTATGGTAAGACATTTCTTCAGTGATAGCAGCTGTAGTTTCATTTTGTTTATTAGGGAGGCGGTCTCCTTGATGTAGAGGATATAAAGCAGATGGGAATTTATGAGAACGACCAGGGGTAAGTACCTACGTTACCGTCACAAGGAAATTTAGTATCTTTTTATAGTACAATAATGATCAAAGTGTCAATACTGGCCCCGCCCCCTCGTTTAATTAAAGCTGATAGTGTGGAGGAGTGGCTTGAGTTCCTTCAGCTCTCATACCTTAAAGATTATTTTGATGGATATTCACTTAAAAAAATAGCATCACTCTGGGAGCTGGAACTAAATACGGTAAGACACATAATGTAAATCTTTATTATTATTATTATTATTATTATTATTATTATTATTATTATTATTATTGTTATTATTATTATTATTATTATTATTATTATTATTATTATTAATAGATATTTAGTGTTGATCTCCCATTGGGTCACAGAAAGAGGTTACTGTATGGTATTAGTGAATTAAAGAGGATTAATCCTGACTGGACTTTCCCTCCCTCCTCCACTCTCTTGCCCTCTAATCCTGCTCCTGGGAGTCCTTTTCTACGCGTCAATTTTGCTCGGGATTACACTAAGATCCAATCCTTAAAACCACACCCATCAAAGACGGACCAGCTAGAGTTGTTTGATGATCATTCACAAGTGAACTGGACGTCATCGAAATTACAAAAAACAACAACAGCTACTCCTACTAATCACACCTCCTCCAGCCGCACTCACTCTGATCCCACCCCTTTAGATACTCCAGTCCGTGGGAGTGAATGTGCAGCTGCTGATTCTCCTACTGATGATACTGATCAGGCTCTTCACAATGCCCCTCCTCCTAACCACGCCTCTTTTGATATCCCTCCTGCTCAAGTCAAGAACTACAGGACTTTAGTAAGACTATGAATAAAAACCATTCATTTAATAATGACCTTTCCTTCCAGTATTTAGGCAGTGCTTTGGTTCGAGGTACTACTGGTAGATATTCGGCTGAAGAAGCTTGTCTTAAGCTAAGAGTAAGCTCATGCTACCATACTGCTGGTGATTTTGGGCAGAAGAATTTTAGCAAATTTTAGCCATTTGGCCCATTTTAGAACCATTATATGCATGCTGAATCATGGCCACAAATTCAGCAACTTTAAAAATAGCCAATCACTAAAGTTTTGTACCTTTAATGTGAGACATGCAGAGACAAAGTCCAGTCATTTATAAATACAGAGGGAACATCATGTACGTATGTGTATGTGCCTACATATTTGACACATGTAATACATTGTACGTAATGGTATCCATTCATAAAGATGTCTTTCTTTAGACACAGACGGACAGCATAGCAAAGATACCTCAGATCATATTATCAATATCGTGGAAAGGAGTTAAATTTGTTAATGCAGACACTAAAGTGAGGAGTATTGATCGGCTGATTGTCACGTGACAGGTTATCTCTTTCATTAGATTGTAGTGAGTACACATTTGATAAGAGATATCTCTCACTGTTGTCCTGACATTGAGGACCCAAGAGTGTTTGCTTACATTACTAAAGATAAGGAAACCGATTGTAGCTATTGCCATGTTTTTATGGTCGAGAGCAAAGTAAGAATTATTATAAGTATACCTTTTGTTCAATGTCTGTTGCTTTGGAGGTTTGACTCTACTGATTTTAGCTTAAATGCATGTACATGTACATACATGTATATTGTTTTTGTGTCACTTTGATCGTTTATTGCAGGAAATAGCAGACGAGATTATACTGACTGTTGGTCAAGCATTTGAAGTTGCCTATCAAGCAGTCGTGAGAGCAAGATCAAAGTATAAAACAGTAAGAGAATTCATTATTAATAATTTATTAGTAATTAATGACTGTCTGTAGTCAAATCCTGAGATGACAAAGAAGGTTTCAAAGACTTCAGTTTTAAAACGCTCCTTTCGTAAGTTGAGCGGCAGCAAGAAGTCCTCCTCGCAAGGTATTGGTTGATTAGCTGATTCTAATTATTTTATTCTCTTTTTCTGTAGATAATGAAATAAGTTGAACTTTCCGTAATCATTGTTGTTGTTATTTTCATTATTTTTATGGTTTTTTTCATGTTTTGACTGACAATGTTTAAAATATATTTATTACATTAACAGTCTTAGCAGACCCTGCAGCACCTCCTCTCAGATTTATATCTCATTATCATGTAAGAGTAACACTGAGAAAAGAGCTAGTGAAACAGGATGTGATGTGATGTCTGAGTCAATTGCATTCATTTTCATTTTATTTTTCTATTTTTTTTGCATTGCATTAAAATTAATTATGAAGTGATTACATCCGGTTTCATAATTGAATTTTAATTCTTAATTAATTAAGAGCTGATTACATCCGGTTTCATAATTGAATTTTAGTTTCCATTAATGAACTGATTACATCATAGATATTAGAGTTTAGTTATAGTGACTTTGTAAACTCTAATATTAGTCTATGATTACATTTGGTTTTATAATTACATATTATTTTCCATTAATTATGAACTGATTACTATTTTGCACCAGCTATTCCTTAGCATCATGCCATCGTCATGTGAGTAGCAAATAGCAATAGGTTAAATATTGCATCATTTAACAACTGAAGCAGTAGAGGAAATGGTTGAAGTGTTTATCATACAACATTCCATCAAGAATAATAATTAGTAAACATGATCACATGATCATGTGACAAGAGGGAGGGAAGGAGGTGAGAGGGTAATAAGATCAAAGGCAGAGTGTCTGGCACTGCTAGTCTCATAAGGATTGTACTAATAGATACTTCCTTTCTGAGGAATACAACAGCATTCATATCATATTCACTATAATTAATTTATGATAAGGAACTGGATGTAAACAAAGAGTAAACAAGAAGACAAAATAAATAATCATTAGATATGTAACATAATGTACACAAAATTATCAATAGATGATACAATGATTTGATATGATGAGTCAATATGACCGAAAATGGAGAAAGAGAATGAGGGAGGATAAATAGAGAAGGAGGGCAAAGAAAAGAAAGAACATCAACAAGAATCTATTGATGTCTTAATAAGAGCATTGTTGTTGTTGTTGTTGTTTTTGGAGCTGGTTGTTGTTTTGTCTTGACTAATAGTGAGTCTTGAGTTAATGATGGAGAAAGTTATGAACATTTGAGCTCCATAATAGCTGATCATGATCAATGGCGTCTCATAAGGCAAGGGAGTACAGAACTTATTGACAGCCAGTACAGTATCGGAGAATGCAAACAATATTGCACCAGCTGCCGCATATATCTTCCTCCAGGGGATGTCCCCGTTTAAATTAAAGCGAGCGAGCGCCCTCCATGCTGTGAAAGAAAGAAGCATGGCATAGATAGGAACAATGGTTGACAGTGGCTGAGAGAGACAAGACGAAATGAAGTGAACAATGATTCCAGTTACTAGACTCGATAGAGCTAGTTCTTTAAGTCCAAACGGCTTGAGTCCAAACCCAACTGTATAAGCAATTTGGCCAATACCAAAGCAGGCCATGCCAGCTAGGAAGAAGGCATCATGCGCCTCTTGCCAAACCAGGAGTAGATCACCAAGGGCACAGGCGCTTAACCCAGCCATTATCCACTGGTTGTACTTGTTCTCTCTGAGCCCTTGGGCCCAAACGAAAGTAATTAAAAATGAAAGTGGCAGTAGCTTAATGACAGCGTGAGCGATGGTCCCTATCTCGGGATTTATGATGAAGTAAAGACAGGCGGTCTTGAGAAACGGGACTAGATAAGGTCCCACACATATCACCTCCTTCTTTATCTGTAAAAGAAAAGGTTAAGCTGGGTTTTAAACATAATTTAAACACTTACTTGACTTGTATCAAACAAAACCATCTCTTCCTTTTTGTCTTTTTTGTGTTTACAACCTAAAATTCCACGCGTTTTATATAACTACTGTTAATAAAAAGCCACGCCCAACACACCTTCTTCACACCCACACGCATGCGCAGTAGACAAAAGCGGGAAATTTGAACTCGAAAGCATATAGAATAATTTTAAAAATTAATATACAAAATATAATAAACAGCAACACACAGAAAAAAGAGAAGGAGAGAGTGAAAATATAAAATCATAAAGATCATCTCTTGTTAGCATTATTAGTCAAATGATTCTTATACTTCAATAAAAAGCACAGTGTACATGCTTGCTCAGGACAACACTGCTTGTGAAAGGCATGCCCTACATTGTAAATTAAATGTATAATATTAAACTGGATAACTAGAGGGCCCAAATTTTAACAAAATTCTATTTTTTGTGAAATAGAGGAGTAAATTTTTTGACTGAAGTATAGTCAATATGTCTCTCAGCCACGTCTATTCCTTACCACACTGGAATCCGATCCCACCTCTCTCCTTATCCGATATCCTATTCATCAATGAATGACCGCACAAGCCACACCTATTCACACAAACACATGAACAGACCATCAGGTGACTATCAGGTGACCACAATCACTTACCGACTGGTGCTTGTTCTAATACCCCAATGAGAGGCCCAGTCTTCCATAGTTATCGGCGATATCAGTGGGTATGGCAAAGGGGGTGGAGACATTATGTCTCGTAAAGCTTCAGTTTTTGTGGTATCATCATTCGTTTCTTCTTCAGTACTTTTAGCCTCGTCTTTTTGAAGTACTATAGACACGTGAGGTCCTAAAGTCGTGGGTCGGACAGACCAGAGATACCGATCAACCTTCTCTAGTAGATTATGAGCTATCGTCCTACAGAAATTTAAGTGAGTCCATAATGAGGTACACAAGTACCATCATGTACCTCTGTTCTTTGTGAACTGATGCTAGCCTCACAAAGAGCTCATGAAGCTGATGGGGCAGGCTCCATGATACACCGTCTAATGTCTCAAGAACCTTCCCAGTCTCTTCCACTCCGATCATACAGACCATTTCCCTGAGGACGACATCCCAGTTCAACCCATCAGGACTAACTGGATGAACCGGAATGACCAGTTCCACTAGCTGGCCTGTGAATGACTTCCAAACGCTCGTGGATTTGAATGGGTAGCCTGAGGAGGGAGAGAAGAAGGAGCTTATTAAGAAGATGGTTACTTCCTCACCATTGCTTGTTAGTTCGTGGAGTAGAGATGAACTTCTAAGATACGCTGCCACTTTAATCAATTGCTCTTTCTTTTTCTTCGACACACAAATCTGTACATAACCTTTCCAATATCTAGACAACAATATCAATTGATTAATTGATTGATTAATTCAAATATTGCCTTACCCCTCTCTTTCAAACATTGATGCAACATTTTCGACCACTCCCACTTCTGTTGAAGTACATGTCACGCGAGTCAAACCAGTCAAGCTGGTTTCATGAGGCCAAGACGCTAAATGACTTCCCTCACTAACAACAAACAACAATAAACAACAAACAACAACTAACACATCCTTACATAGGATTGCCTTGTTGGTCTTTCACTTCCTGTGTGGGCAGGGCTAAAAGTACAGCTGCCACAGATACTATGATAAGCTGTGGATCATTAAAATAATTCATCAAGTCCAAAGAGGACGGACTATGCTTGCTAAAAATAGCATCCAGGTATTTACAATAGGTAGTCAAATCGGCATTGACCCCCATTTTATCTTCGAAATAATCTAACTGACATAAAGCAATGACTTCCCACAGCTTAATGGAAGGGAAACTAGCCACACCTACTGATAAGAAGGCATTGGGATCCTTAGTATATAAACTATAAAATAATAATAATTAGTATAATGATAATTTGTAATTGCATACTTTGATAATGCTCTAGGGGTAATTAAAGGAGGCGTGTCACTCTCATTAATATCGGCACTGGTCTGATCCACTTCTTCTTGTTCCCCAGCTGCTAGTTCCCTCCAAACTGAAGTGGTCTTGGCTAGCTGAGCTTTATTAATATGAACTTTAATGACGTCATAAGAGAGGGCGTGGCTATAATAAGTAGCGATAAAATCAACAAACAGTCCATCATCACCGGGTCCCTTGGAAACACAATTTGCACCATCAGACCCCTTGGGTTTAATTTCAGACCCAGTATCAATTGATGAAGCATTATTATCCAAAGTTCCAGAATCAACCCCAGACCCCTCAGCTACAGGTATTTCTCTTTGTGTTCCAGACCCCTTTGCATCTTCAGACGACTCTTTAGATAGATCATCTCTGGACCCCTTGGAGGGGAATATTTCCATTTCCAAACACACAACGAGAAGCTCACTAACAGAGTCCTTTATAGGTGACAGGAAGTGGGCGGAGCTAAGAGCTTCCTTAAATGTAACACCAATTGACTCAAGGTGGGCATGATAGTTATGAAGTTGCCCCACCCACTTTAATAAGAGTTTCCTCATATTATCGGCAGAACATAAAACAACAGGAGAAGACAGCGAGTGCCTACACGTACATGTACATGTAAAATAAATAAAATAAATATTATTATTAAGACAAGCTTACATTGCTCCATTAACTGATTCCGTAAATTTCTCAGTTTCGCTATCCAAATGAACCGGCGAAGAAAAACTGGGCGAAGACTGAGAATCAAAACCCACACCCACTTCTGGACTAGTAAACCCACTACTGAGCT
>NW_003546282.1:308685-325842 GCF_000090795.2 Amphimedon queenslandica | reverse complement strand
GGCAGAGCACAGCTGATGATAGCTGAGAGTGAGTGGGAGATATGATGGTGGATATCTGTCCTTCCATTATATCATCTAAACTTAACTGACTTATCATTGAGGAAGACCTGTTTATTGTTCCTGAATCTAAAAAATACAAATTTTAATACTACTACTACTAATAATAAGTACATGTATATATACATGTACATCAGAAACTGGAGATTTCTCTCTTAGTCATTTTATAGTAGACCCAATCTTTGAGCAACTTTAAAAACTTGTAAAAATCCAATTTTGATCGGAATCAGCTCAAACTTTCTACCCAAAATAAGTACGTGTACATGCATCAGAAAAAATTATAAAAATAAAGAAGCCTCTCCTTTTCATTAATTACCGGCTGATCCTCTCCTTTTCTTCTTTCCACTGCTTCCTCTTTTCTTCCTAACTACTACTGGCTCATCATCATTACTAGTCTTTATGCTTCCCATTCGAGTAATCAGCGGTAATGCATCACTAGGGGAGACACTGGACACCGGTAACGAGGTAGTGGGCGGAGACTTTACCACTGGCTGTTGGATGGAATCAGGTAATTGGTGGGCGGGGTTAGGCAATTGATGGGCGTGGCCTGGTAATTGCGGTAGACTGTGACCAATCGTATCATTAGTGGGTGTGTGAGTAGCTATGTCTTCAGGTAAAGATTGAGATAGTAGTCTATCAGTAGGAGGGGCTACTTCTTCGTTTAATGGTATTCGTTCTTCTGGAGGAGGTGTGGTTGAAGGGGGAGGGGCCACAGAGTCTCCGTTATCATCCTCCATATTAAATAAACTAGTGTCTTCCTTTACTTCAGCAGGTGGTTCAACTCCATTGCTTGTTGCTGGTTCGCATTTCTCTTTTTCATTCATCGATTCTACTTCCTGTGGTTTATCTTCATCATCCATCAACAGTTCCTGTACTTCATTTGGTAATGACTGCCCTGACTCCAACAAACACTTCTTTGCAGTTGTTAGTGTGTCCAGGGAAACTTGAGCTCGTAGTAAACTGTTGTATTGGACTAGAATCTGAAGAGGGAGAGAGAAAGGGGAAGATATCAATGTATTTTTTAGAGTCTTTTGTGATTGAAATCTCAATTTAGCAAACAAGGTGGTATACTAACAGATAAGGCGTGCATACAGGGAGAGACGAGTGTGTGTGTGTGTGTGGGGCACTGCTGATGTTCACAGATTGTAAGTTTCAATTAGACACAATACTATAAGGCAGACACAGAAACAAGTAATTATGAACAGCTGCTACTAATGACTATTGTCCCTCTCTCTCTCTCTCTTACTTCTTTTAGTAAAGTGGTATTTTTTAAATTGATTATTTTATTCATTAACTCGTTGAGTGAAAGGTAAGTGAGACATGTAACAGTTTGACAGCCACCGTGTAATAAATAAATCTAGAAAAAGGTTAATGACTATTAGTAACCATTAATATTACTTTATTTCCAGTAAAAACTATGTCGTCAATATCTTTAAACTCTACTGTCCATTCTTTCACATAGTATGACGAATCTTTGAAAACTTGAACAAGTAGGAAGTCCTTATGCCACGTTACTAAATAATGCTGATTAAGCAGACCAAGACGACAATAATTAAGAGAAGGGAGTGGCTTTGTAGGAGTGGCCAAAGGAAGAGAGTCGGAGTTAATATTAATGATGGATGAAGAAGATGCTGACACAGCAAAATCCAGTGGTTTCACAGTAGAGATGACATCACCATTGACATTAGCCTATTAATTAATTAAAAGAGGTGCGGCCAGCTCCACCCACTTACTGCCCATAGTCTCCCCTTGGGTCTTGCAGAGTACACTATAGGGGGCTGTCCCCCTCCTTCCTCTCCACTGGTACGTGGGTAAAAACAAGCACCATACAACCCATTCCTTATAATAATAAATAAATAAATAAATAAATAAATAAATAAACTACTAACCTGATTGCCTTCTTGCCAACTAATATAAGTGATTCAATACTTTCCCTATTACATATTAATAGTATAAATTACATGTATTAATGCCTACCCTTGTAATTTTAATAAAAAACAACGTTCCTTGCTTGACACTAACAACAGGTCATTATACATATCCTAATTAATCAATCAATCAATTAATTCATTTACTATTTATTGTACCAGCTGGAATATTGGAGCTTTCTCAAAACACAAAATTTCGTCGATTCTTTTGAACAACGAACTCCCAGCAAATTTACGAGTAAACTATAATGAATATAAAATGTGATAGGATCTCAACCTCTTAAACAAGCCCATTCTTACCCTCGGGACAAAAGCTATTACGATCCTTCCCTGATCGTCACCATAAAACAATCGAGTACCTCTCTTATCCCACACCATGTCTGTAACTGATGAGTCTTTTAATACGGAGGAAACATAAAACTTCTAAAAATGACAATAGAAATAGGAACAGTAATAATACAATGAAGCCTTTATGTAATGAACACTTTGGTACAAGGAGATTTGTATATTGTATACTGTAATTGGTATACTAGGTGCTGTCTGTTAAATGGAGGCGTGATAACATAGCTTACTTTAGCTTCAATGCTGCCGTTGAGAAGGTTATGCTCCCAGAAGCAAACATTATGACCTCCTGCCACAACAGCAAGTAGAGAATGATCAGGAGAGAACTTCATTAAAGATATACTGCCCTCCTAAAGAGAGAGAGGGGGAGGAAGAGGGTTCATGCAACAAGACTGAGTGGCCTTATCTTACTCTATTTGCTAAGAGTCGACCAGTGAATTGGTGATTGTCTCCATTAAAACAATAGACACCACCTGAATTAGCACCCAATGCGACATGAGTAGGAGATACAGCTATACATGTGAACTAAAAGAGGGAGAGAGTTTATAATAAAGGTGGGTGTGTCACAAACACAACTATTGCTCCAGTTGCTATATACCTTTATCCTAGCTGAGTTTGAAATGGGAGAGAAGAGAGGTGCCCCGTCTTGTACCTGGACCAATCCTCTCCATATGTCTTGCTCTTCGCCTTCTTTCTCTGGACTAGCCATCACATGATTCACTTCAGATAGCAGCCATTTTGAAACATGGGCGTGGTTTATCACAGCTTGAATATAAAAGCCTGTTGTGATGATTTTCACTTTACCTTTTGTTGCTTTGCTGCTCAGAAAGGATAGACAGCAATATGAGTCTTGGAGCAGCAGCAGTTATCTTTATTCTCTTTGTATCTGCGAATGCATTTACTGCAAGGAAGAAAGGTTTATTTTCAAAGTTTAATATCATATATTCGTGATTCTATACTGCAGCTCCTTTGTATGGCTCTCACCTGAACACAGCAGTTAATGGGCACTATATTGTTGTTTTCAATGAAGATACTCTGGACAGTGAAAGTATTGTTGCATATTAACATTAAATCAATTAACTATATGTGTATCTGGTATATAATAGTTAAAACTCACCATGAAGACCTCTCTTTGATGCTCAGTTATTTGAATAAAACTTCAGCTGGAACTGTTAGCAAATTTGAGATCGGATCATTTAAAGGTTATTCAGCATCACTTGAGGAAAAGTACGTACATATCCTCTCTCTTATTGGATTGCATTATGACCTCTCTCTTACATGTAGAGCTCTTGAACATGTACGTCAGTTAAAAGAAGTGAAGTACATTGAAGCTGATCAGGTAAGCACTCATTTTACTGTATCCGCATTTATTGTATGTGCAATACTGTTATAATGCATTTCTTGTATCCGTAACTAACTTCATTTATTGCATGACCACATTACTGCTTGCATTACTGCATTACTTGTATGACAGGTTGTAAAGACACTTGATTCTTGTACTGAACAGTCTGGAGCCACATGGGTAATGTGGTTATTATTATTACATTATTATCAGCCATCGTATTTTTGCAGGGATTGGTGCGTACTTGCTCACAGGACATGTCCTCATCTAGTTACTATTATAATCCAAACTGTAAGCATTATACCTTGTATGATCAATACCTTATATGGTCAATACCTTATATGATCAATACCTTATATGGTCACTACCTTATATGATCAATACCTTATATGGTCACTACCTTATATGGTCACTACCTTATATGATCAATACCTTATATGGTCAATACCTTATATGGTCACTACCTTATATGATCATGCAGCAATGTTTCCATTAATTTCATTCATTCATCATAGGTGCCGGAAGTGGAGTAGATGTATACATTATTGATACGTAAGTGATACACTATTTATTATTATTATGATTTATTATTATTGTATCCAGTGGTATCGAAGTGTATCATTCTGATTTTGATGGGCGCTCAGAGTGGGGCAGTGATTTTGTTGATTCTGGTAATTCTCCAGGTACCGATCTAAATGGACACGGGACCCATTGTGCTGGAACTGTAATGTCCAGTACTTGGGGATTAGCAAAGAAAGCAACTTCAGTTGCTGTGAGAGTCTTAGATGCTGATGGATCTGGATATGTGAGGTTAGGAACTTAGGACTTGCAATTAATGTCTTCTTTTGTTGCTCTTTTGTTGCTATTGTGTTTTTATTGTGTGTATGTACTCATACATAGTGGTGTTGTGTCTGGTATCAGCTGGGTTGCAGAGCAGCATCAAAGCAGAGGAAGAAAATCAGTTGCAAAGTAAGTAAAGATTTCAATTAACAGTCACTCTCTCTCCCTCCCCTCTCTTCTTTATTGCTATAGTTTGTCATTAGGAGGTGGTTACTCCAGTACTCTTAACGAAGCTGTAGATGCTGCAGTCTCAGCAGTTAGTGAATCACTATTATTGTTCTCTCCTTGTTTATTAATCTTTATAGGGTGTTCATATGGTGGTAGCAGCTGGCAATGAATTAACTGATGCATGTTATCGCTCGCCAGCATCAACACAATACGGGTATGTACAAGAACACATATACATGGATGTGACTTAATTCCTACTTCTTTCAGTATTACAGTAGCTGCTAGTGATAGTGCTAATGATTTTGCATATTTCAGTAACTATGGCACATGTGTTGACATCATTGCCCCTGTAAGCTATTCATTATTACTTTATGTTTCATTATGCTGGTATTATATACATGTTAGGGTGTGTATATATCATCTACATGGCTTAATGGAGGATCAGCTAGTCTCAGTGGTAAGACTATCATTGATTATGTTGTTGTTGTTTATTTTTTTGTTGTTTAGGTACTTCAATGGCAGCTCCTCACGTGGTATGCTTAAAAATAAATTAAATTATACTTTATACTTGTTCATTTCTCAAAGGCTGGTGTGGTTGCTAAGATTCTGTCCTGCACTGATTACTCACCATCTGAAATGAAGCAATATCTTCAAAAAATGTAAGACAAAGAGAGTGTGAAAGACAATAACCATGCATCATAGTTACTTTTTGTATTATTATTATTATTATTATTATTATTATTATACAGTGGTGCTTATAATGCTGTTGAAGGAGTTCCTTACAACACTCCAAATATTCTGCTCTACAAAGAATGCAGCAATTGAGAACAGTCTATATTGACAATTTTGATGTTATGTAATGTTTAATAATGCATTTCTTTATATTGTTGAGTTGTAATAAATGCAGAGTAATCAGTGCTGATTGCATGTAGATATCATGAATAATGTGAATATTAAGGAAACAATGAGAGTATTCATGGTAATGTATATACTTACTAATAAGAGGGAGGTCTAGCAGGAGTGGTATATGGTGTGATCTCTGTATAACATTACATAAGAAGTCTTTACTCTGCCTGCCCTTAGCTAGTGTCATTATACTGTGGACTCTGACTGATCCTATTGTTCATCAGTTTTTTGTACCTACTCCAAAATGAAGACATTCCTTGTCATTGCAGCTCTCATTGCTGTTGCTACAGCAGCTGTTTTCACAAAGAAAGGTCAGTGAACAATATGTATACATGTGCTTATGTATTCATCTCTTTCATGAACTTGATGTGCAGCTCCTCTCTATGGTGATGGAAATGGTGCTAAAGAGGGAGACTACATTGTAGTATTCCAAAAGAAACTTCCAGAAAGCGAAGGTGCATATATATATATTATACACACACATGCATAATAAACTGTTTTATGCTTATGCTTTTTAGACATGCTAATTAAATTACGCAGATGCATCCCTTACAACCACAACATGCATATACCCGTATTATATACAAGTAGAAATCCGTTCAGTCTATAATTTCAGTGTTATGCTGTAAAACATTATGACATGATATGCATGGTCTGCAAAAGTTAATGCAGAATAGCAAATATTGCTTGAGGTTACGTATAATACATGTCAGCAATTAATTACTATTTCATACTTTATGAATTACTTTGCACTTTACAAATAAGGTTAGGTATCAGATGAATAACCCTAATGTAATCACAGGCTATTGTGCACTTGTGTGGTCTCCTCATTGTGTCCATTATTGTCATGTATTCTCTTTCCTTCTCTCACTCTCTGCAGTCAAGAAACATCTTGAAAAAGTGGCTGTTTTTGGTAAGAGCGTAACAGTCAGACATCATTTCAGGCTCACTTCACTTGTTGCATATTCCGCCAACATTGATGATGAGTGAGTGAACTTTATACCTCTCATCTCCTTTCATTAATTCCCTTCTCTGTATTACTGTGTAGTGCACTGGAAGAGATCAGGATGATGCCTGAGGTCCGATATGTTGAAAGGAATGGAGTAAGTGCCATGCTACATTAATTTATTATAATGCAACTCTTTGTTTTTAATAGATACTCCATGCAACAGTGAGTTAACATACATTGCATGTACCATTAGCTATGAATAACAACAGGGAACTAAAGTTGAGAAAGCATGTGAGGAACAACCTGAAGTAACTTGGGTAAGACAATAATGATGAAATGCTGAGCTAAACACAATACTATATATAACGTACAGGGACTGGCTAGAATATCTAAGGAGGATGCTTATACTCCTAATGATCCTTACAGATATGAGAGTGATGGAAGTAAGCATCCAAACATAAAATACACATGTATATTATCGTTATTATCATATTTTAGTTGGTGAAGACGTCTATATTTACATCATTGACACGTAAGTACATTTGTACATTATTTATACTGACTTTATTTCTCACTTCAGTGGAACTCGTGTCGGTCATGTTGACTATGGAGGTCGTGCAGAATTAGGTGTTGATTGTTATACTAGTCTTGACTGCATACCTGCAACTGGATTTGATGCTAATGGTCATGGTACTCATGTTGGCAGTACTGCTGCTGGAACAACTTATGGTGTAGCCAAAAAAGCAACAATATATCCGGTTAAAGTATTGAGTGATGGAGGAAGTGGTTCGTATGAGTAAGTTGACTTGAGTTACAGTATGTATATACTAATACACATGAACACAATAGGCAAGTGGTTGCTGGTGTAGTATACACTACAAACGAGAAGAGAAGCAATCCTTCACGTAAAGTTGTTGCAAAGTAAGGTTTAACTGTGTCTGCAAGCTCCTTCATTATTATCCTGTAGTATGTCCTTAGGTGGTCCTGCTAGCCAACTTCTTGATGATGCAGTGAATGAGGCAGTAGATGAAGGTGTACACATGGTTGTTGCTGCTGGAAATGAATTCCAAGACGCTTGCCTCCGCTCACCAGCTAGAGCCAATGGAGTGTAAGTGTAAAATATTAATAATTAAAGATATATGAATACTGCACTCATGCAGGACTACTGTAGGAGCCACTGATATAGATGATCAAGCAGCTTACTTCACCAATTTTGGAGAATGTGTTGCAATCTTTGCTCCTGTAAGCTGTAGTAAAATAATGCATGCATATATACCTGACTGAGAGCATGGTTTCTAAAATGATGTCACACAATATCCTTTACAGGGTGTCAACATTATAGCAGCCAGTGGAGCCAGTGATACAGCAACTGCAACATATTCCGGAACATCCATGGCTTCACCTCATGTTGTAAGCAACAGTATGATAAATAATAACAATAATTATACATGCAATAATAATTAATATTTATATTGGCATAGGCTGGTGTTGTTGCATCAATCCTGAGCAGGTGTGACGATGTTCCCCCAGCAGACATGGAAGTGTTCATCAAGAGCATGTGAGATAATCTAAAAGAAGTTATTACTTAACTGTTCCTCCTATAATTAGAGCCTCAAAGGATAAAATAGGAGGTCTGCCCCCAGGTTATGAACATGATAACGAGTTGGCGTACATTGGATGTGAAACTGGATGTCCTACTGCCTCAAAGAAAAACTAACTATTACATGAACATTATTAGCTGCAGCTACAACATTATTCCTTTAGTAATGCACACACACACACACACATTGATGCTGCTGTACCTGCTACCCTTCCCCCTCCTTATTGCTATGAATATTGACCATTAAGGAATGGGTGTGGTTTTAAAAGGAGGTGTGGTTTTATTAATGAATGGAGGTGTGGCTTCAATTTGTAAGGATAGAATTTTGGCTAATTCTAAAAATAAAACACACCAACAACAACATCAACAAAAACAAAAACAATAATAATAATAACAATAATAATAATGATAATATGATATGATATGATATATAATGAGCGTTACTTCAAAGACGAACGTGGCCTCGTTGAGTTAAGCCCTCGAACCTTTTGAAGGTGAAGTTTTGAAATACCCAGTCCTTGGAATCGCTCTCGCTTTCCTCATGATCTGAAAAGAGAAGAAGGTTCATGTTGATCCACATCATTATAATTATACCTTTTTGATGCTCGAGCTCCTCAAAATCATCAAAATTTGACGTGTCGGCCATGTGCTTCACATGGACCGGTATAGAGGCCGGTCGGTCGCTATAGCAATAAACAAAAAATCCCACCCACAGAATATTAAACTCACCGGATGTGGTCCCAATCAGTTCCTCTAAAGAAAGGTTGTCGTTTTATTTCTTCCACATCTTGTCCCAGTCTGTGCTGTGAGTCGCAAAGTAAGCTAAAAAGGGCCGGCGAAGGAGAATGAAGTAACGGTGTATTACACAAAATATTTTGGGTATAGTGTAATAGCAGTTTTTAGCTCAGTATAGGCACAATACATTAGTGGTGTACCTTCTAATCAAGCTTTCAGCGTCTTTTGAAATCGTGGGGAGTTCCGGTGAAAATATTAAATGTTGTCGCCAATTCATAATCTTACGGTAAGTATCTAATTGATAATAATAATTAGGATAACAATATGATAATAAAATACCTTGAGGTTTTTCAGAACAGAAGGGAGGAAACCCTACAAAGAGATACAACATCACATGACTATCGCATGATTGTCACCACTGACCCATTAACATTTCGTACATGATGACCCCAAGAGACCAATAATCACACAAGTGGGTGTAACCAGTTTGCATGAAAACCTCAGGAGCTATATAGTCCGGAGTACCCACTGTAGAAAAAGCCTAATGAATAATTAATAAAGTAATTTATTAACAATTAAGAGGTTACTCTGTCTCTCCTAGTCTTTTTCCATGTCTGTGAGAAACGGCGAGAATCTTGAGGATCAGCTGGTAGAAGAAATGATGATAAAAGATAGTATGCTACACAAAGGACTTACAAAGATCAACGTTACTCAAGTCTCTGTAAAACTCAGTTCTGTGTGCAATCTTTAACCCAGTACACAAGCCAAAATCAGACAATTTGATGTGACCCTGTACAGATAATACATCAACCACACCCACCAATTAACCACACCTACTCACCCTACTATCCAGTAGGAGATTGTCTGGTTTTATGTCTCGATGAATGAAACTCATTTTATGTATGGAGTCTACAGCAAGAATAGACTCTGCTATGTAGAACCGAGTGACGTCCTCAGAGAGAATGTCTTTCTTCATCAGCAATGTCATCATATCACCTTGGAAACGATACATGTACATGTAAATTAGGACAGGAATTAAACTTTAAAGTGTTTTTGATGTGTTTTGGGGGGGGAATGGCTCTACTAATTTTGGCACAGGTATCACATTTCATTTTCAAGTTATTATTATCATCACTACCTCCTGGAAGAAACTCCATTATGAAGTAGAGGTTGATAGCATCTTGAAATGAATAGTACATCTTCACTACCCAGGGATTGTCAGCCTCTACAAGAATATCTCTCTCAGCACGAGCATGTGCTATCTGAGGGAGAGAGAGGGGGGAGGGAGAAAATATTTAATAAACAATGTTGAACACAACATGTGTGTGTGTGTGTTAAAAGAGAGGACTTCAAATATTCATGTTCTACCTGTTCTTTCTCGACCATGTCAGACTTTCTCAGCACTTTCATAGCATACACATGGCCGGTGTCAATCTTCTGTACCAGCACCACTTCACCAAACGCTCCTCGTCCTATTATCTTAAGACGTTTAAAGTCTTTCTTTCCGAGTCTTGAACGTCTGAGTCTTAGAAATTGGGTCTCTTTCTGAGCGTGCTGCTTCCTTCTCTCTTCCCTCTGAGAGAAATATAAATTATTAATTTGATTATTAATAAACTCTCACTTCTTCGTCCGCTAGCTCTAACTCTGACATTGATTGTTCTAATTTCTTCCATCTACAAAGAATGTAAATAGGAATAACAACATGAATAACATTACAAACCTGTTTGTTCTGTCCCTGTCTTGTATCAGCAAATTCTCATAAAAATTCTGTGTAGAGACTTTGGCCTTTCTGGCATTCTCCAATGACGTGGCAGAGAAAGGGAGTTGGGCTACTTCAGCAGTGGCCATTACGAAAGAAAGAGGGAGAAGAAGAGTTGATTCACTTGAATGGGATTGAGAGATACACGTAAGGTAGGCGGGGCGTATGATCAGGTGATGCCACGCCCACAACTTTCTTAATAACTAGATCCACCTTGATTTTAATACTTCTAATGCGCATGCGCAGGAGGTATGCCTTAAAATTCAAGGGGGAGGAGTTTGGTGGTAACTTTACCATTAAAAATCTAATAAACACAACACCACTTTTCTCACTTTCTCTTCTCTCACTCTAAAATGCAATGTACATTTTCTCTGTGTATTTAAGTTTTTCCAAATTAGGAAGACAAGCAAACTTGATCATAGGCGGTGGCCCACACATCAAGATCAATGTGTCTTTATTTGGTGGAGGCAAGTGACGAGATATCATTTCATCATTAATGAAACCAGTGCTGTACGGCCAACCTAACATAAGATAGTTGTAACACAATAATTATTATCATTATCATTATACCATCTGGTGATTTGTCTAACGTGTACCACAGTGTGAAGTTCTTGTGTTGCTTTGCAAGCCATTCCAGTTCAGAGCGTACAAGGATGTCATCTTGTGTTTGATTAGCAAAGAGGAGGGAGACTTTAGTCTTATCTTCAGGATCCTTTAGTATGGCCTTGATAATCTGCAGCATTGGCGTAATACCTATCATTATTATAAATTAATTTATTATTATTATTATTATTATCATCATTATTATTATTATTATCATTATTATTATTATTATCATCATTATTATTATTATTATCATTATTATTATTATTATCATCATTATTATTATTATTATCATTATTATTATTATTATACCAGTTCCTCCAGCAATTAGTCCTACGTTTTTAGCATAACAGAAATCATTAGTCTTGCGCACTTTGAAGTAACCTAATAGATTATAATTATACCAGTGACACACATGATGATATTGCATGAAAATATGATATGTCTACTATAAAAATACTATCACGGTAGTAATTATTGTATACATAATTCATTTTTAGGGAATATAGTCATAACTAATAGCCTTTCTTTGTTAAAAATAGGTTTTTAATGGTACCACAGTCTATAGTATAAAAACCTTATCATTTGTCATTTTAAAAGCACCAATCCATTCTTAATAAGTACATGTATGTCCTTACCTCTTCCAGCATAGGATACCTTTCCCTCTGGTCCCCTCACGTCAACGGTGTCACCTATTTCCAGCGAATCCAAATATTGCGACATCTTGCCCCCATCAGGAAAGCGTGGGTGAACCCCAGCCTTGTATACCTGGAGGACAAAGACCGTATTACCATGGGAACAAGGGGAACAACCTTAATAATGAGGTCAAAGTGTCCCAGTTCGTCATTAGAGGTGACAGGTGTATAAGGACGTACTACAAGCTCACCATTGATACGGGCACTGAGATACATGTGGTTACCTATTAGGTTATTATATAACTCAATGGATCATTTTAAAACCAGTTAGCAGCTGCATGATAATGTAGTACCATAGCTGGAATAAAGTGACTCTATGCTAAGGCTGAGAGGTGTCAGTTAAGTGATTTTTACACAATCTGATTGGCTGAATCAAAATAACAGAAGACTATATTATGCATAATGCAAACACTAAGTGTTCTTGGTTGAATGATTACTGTTGATCTTAAACACACGTACAACAATAATAATCCTGCTTATTCACCAGGGTATTTGTACACATTCACACGTCCTCTCTCCCCCTCTCAATCTCCCTCTCTTACCAATAGGGAGTCCTAGAACATGTTTATCTGACTGCAAAGCAAAACGGAACTTCCTTGTATCATGAGTGATTATCTGTTTGCTGATCAGTTTGAATGGAATCTTGTTCTCGGAGTCCAGAGCCACGGGGCCCTTGAGAGGAGCCTCTGGTGGTGGACCTGATCTAGTTGAAGACGACCCACTTAGAGTTTTATATATAATAAGAGCAAGACCAACAGCAATGGCACCTCCAATTATCTGAGAGAGAAAGAAAGGAAGGAAGAGGTGAGAATAGACTAAGGAGAGAAGGCATAACTTACAAGAATTTGAGTAGACGGGACCTCCATGATCGCTCCTTTGCTGTTAATGAGATAAAGGAGGCCAAACCCAATTGGCAGCATGCAACGCCCACGCTTGCAAATTGCAGCAATTTACTCACTTTGCAGTCCTGCACAATAGACTAACAGCAAGGAGACAGCCATTATCTCTTTAATTTAATTATAATTGAGAAAGATTTATAAAACAGAGACTACAAAAAGTATTCAAAATAGCTGATTTATATCGCCAGTGATATTAACAATCCTATCATTATACTTCTTTGATATTTCTTTTGAAACCTAAGACAAAGAAAACAAAACTGAATAATGATTAATCAACAACAAGTGTGCATGTACCATAATCTTTATTTTCTTAACATCTGCTACTAAGAGTGACAGAGATCCTTCACACTCTGTCTGGAGTTCACTTGCCTCCTTTATCTTGTATGTATACTCACTCACTAATGAACTGGCTCTCCGACTTAGCTCTTGCTGACGTATCAATTGAGAGGAAAGTCTATCCAGATAACTAAAAAAGGTTAAAATATAGTTCACGTAACATGCAGACTAGACTAGTTTAATCACTATAGTAAGGCAAATTAAGGATCTGTAGTTGGATGGAGCGGGGATGTATTGTGTGTGTCATGATGACAAATAAGGTTCTTTAACATAATTATGCCAAAAATTAAGTAAATATTCAACAGCTGCTCCAAGTATGCATATATCGCTGGATAAAATGGACCGAGTAATAATTACTATTGTGCCTATTCAAATGTTGTTGTTGCCAAACTGAAATATCAATCAAGGACACACCTTGACACAATTAAACCACATTTAGACTAAACTATACTACTCTATGTACTAACAGTAGTATATCATTTGTGTTGGCACATCCATACATGCATACTAGCTCCATAATCACTATATAACAGCCACTTCATGTCTGTTCTCAATACACTATATACTTGTACAAGTAGACCATACCTTTGTGACCCTAGCATCAGTAAGAGTTGTTGTGATTTCTTGTTGGTCAGTGAATCAATTACTGATGACACGTTACATGACATTTCCTCAATATCTTTACTAGAATAGCCTTGAACTGACGAGGGGAGGTCCACCTGAAGGACGAAACCTCCTCCTCCTCCTCCTTCTCCTCTTCCTACTGTTTCGTTGATCCTTTGCTTAGTGAATTCAAATAACTCCATTAAATCATCCAGCAGCATGTTACGTGTATTAAAATCCTCAAGTACAGTTGGATACTGTGAGACTGTACCTACTATTAAACAATAGATGAAATAACACATTACTACTATTACGATAACTATCATTTCCTACAGTAGTTATAACTGAAGCAATGTTATGACTATAAATCAATACACTTTCTATCTGTCCCTTACACGAGTTGCCTCCATCTTCAATAGTGATACCAGTTAGATCAACTTGTTCCAATGATATGTCATAATCAATGTCACCATCACCGAAATCAATGTCCCCACTAGGCTCTCCTCCTTCTCCTATCCCTCCCAGGTCCCCCCAGTCTATCTCTAACTCTCCATTGTTATCAGAAGGAGAAGACTCTGGCTCAGTCTTGACATTCTGTGTACAAAGAAATGAAATACAATTATAATGTACAGCAGTTAGAGTACACATGCATTGTTGAGTAAAGGCAATGGGCATCTTTTCAAAAATTGCACCGAGAGAATTCTCGATTTTATAATATTTTCTGATGCATATAAATATTTTAATGCTGTGTAGAAAGTTTGAACTTTTTCCAATCAAGTTTGAATTTTTTATGAATTTTTAAAGTTGCTCCAAGATTCATTTTACTTACAGGATCAGTAGATAAAGGAGGAGGGATTCCATTCTTCCATTCATAAACAGTGACATTGCCATTTTTAATAAAGAATGATAACAAACTCAACACTTGGGACTCACTACACAAAGAGACAGAGAACAACTTGAACAATATAAAAAACAATACTTATACACACAATATATAATGTATGGTATGTTACACAGTGTAAAAGTGAAAGAATTACATGTACATAACTGCATGTCACTCTAATAGATCTTATGTCAAATAATCATTGGCTATAGCAAGTAACCATCAATTACAACAACTACCTTAACACACATAATATGAATGTACCGGGTACATGTACATGAAATTGGTACAGCACCTTGAGACAGTGGACTCTCTGAATGTCTGATAATACTCAAGAGCTGATTGCACGTGAACTACAAGAGATTCAACTTGAGTGAACAGAACAGGTAGCTGAGTTGATAAAACTTGAGTGAGTTCACTGTGTACATCTTTACCCTAAAATAGAATAAATGATAAACTGTAGAGCCAAAACCAATTAAAGGCATTGCCACATTCTCATCAGAAACAGCATAACACGTACTGCAAACAAGGCAGGCCCTACTAAAGCATGTAATTAAAAGCATATAAGACTTTGGCACTGTACCTATACATACAACCATACTTAATAAGACCAAGTCTACATTATTTGTAGCCAAACTTTATTACAATGTTTGTCAAATAATTGCTTGATTGCAAACAATTAGTTAATATGTGACATGCTACAATAAAATAGGAATGTAATAGTAGAACACGCCTTGTTACCTCCGTCAAACACTCAACTAAAGAAGGAAGCAGATCTGAGAGTATATAAAGGAAGGGACAGAAGCAAAAAAATCATGTAATTATTCCTTTCTCTACAAGCAAAATGTCTTCAATGAGTCTACTATTGCTACTCCAGTTCATTGTACTAGCTGTTACTGTTAGTGCTCAGTTAGAAGTGTGTGGTACTAGAACCTGCTGTCCTGGTAAGATATGTGGCCTCAATAGCAAGGGGACAAAGGAGCGATGTACTTATGCTGAAACCTGCGACCAACTCGAGTGTCCAACTGGCTTCCAGTGTGTTGCTTCAGGCCGGCCTAAAACTCCAGGGAAGCGAAATAAAGTGAAGTGTCGCATTAGTTGTGATAACGTCACATGTCCTAGTTTCCTTGAATGCAAGACAAAAGGATCAGGACTATCATCATATGCTAAGTGTAAGTACCCACGTCGCTGTGATCCAACGACCTGCCCTTTAAACACAGCCTGTACTGGTAGGAGGAGATACGGTCTATGTACAGCTAACACATGTACCGGAGTGAACTGTGGTGAAGGAGCAAGTTGTGTCGAGGGAATAGCTAGAAGAGGACGAATTTATACTAAATTCCTTAGGATGGTTTTAGGACTAGGACGAGGTAAGAGATCACACTCCAGGAGGACACTAGCAACCTGTATAGCACGCTGCACCAACAGCACGTGCCCCACTGGGCTTGTATGCGAGGAAAGGAAGCATGAGATTCGCTGCAGGGCCCCACGTACTTGTGACGAGTTGACGTGTCCTGTCGGTCAGATCTGTCGTGTGTCAACATGTGGGAAGAAGAGACGGCATACTCACACCCACTCAAAATCAAAGAGTAAATCAATTGCACAGTGTGTCCCATTAGCACCTAGCCCTTCTTCTATAACAGAAATGAGCTCATCATCATCTGATGTGACTATATCTAGCACTGAGGTGATCAGCATGATGATATCAAGCAGCAGTACACAGGAGGAAACTCCTCAATCTTCAAGTGTTCCAACTATATCACCAACACCCACTAATGAAAATCAGCTAGCTTAAGGGGCTCACCAGGGCCTTGAAACAGCTGTCCTTTTATTCATTAGAGAAATGACTGAACTCAATGTGACTGCTATGTGTTACATGTATTTGTTATTGTTATAATAAAAATTCATATATTAAAGTATTGACAACAAGAACATGCGGCATGACGATACAAACAATCTACGCCTACAACTTCTTGTGCTAAATTAATAACAATAATAGAAGCCAAAAGTTATAGAGCATATACATAGTCATCAATAAGGAAAATGAACAAAAACAAAGTACATAATATCTCACATACCTCAATCCCAAATTCTTGGCACTGCTCCTCAAACTTGATCTTCAAGGAACGAGCATTGGTCTGACTGTCATTAGCTTTACGTGTTGACTCCTGAAGAATGAAGGGGCACAGCAAAGGAAAGAGAGGGGAAAAGAAAATTAACTTTTTGTTGCTGCTGGTAGCGTGCTATTTGTCTCTTTAGTGATGCAACTTCATAATTAACCAAACGACTCATGACTTGTGCTCCCTCAGCTGTACAAATAAAAATATATTATTTATTATTCTCTCCTTAGTAAGTTCGTACCTAAATGAAGATTCTTTCTTTCATAAGATCTTAAAATGTCATCCCATTCCTAAAAAAATTTTTCATTAAATTAATGTCTTCTATTTCTATTAATTATACCTTTAATGATTGAGAAGTATACTGTCCTAAGAAATTCTTTTCCTGTGATTCA